>NC_051184.2:46970758-47105758 GCF_013339695.2 Rhipicephalus sanguineus | reverse complement strand
TAGTAAGCCTTGCGCTTTAAAAAAACACACGAGAGAAGAATCTGCACTGCTGAATAGAAATACATCGCAATATTTACGCGCTCAATACACACGTCAATGCGTTCGGAAAATTCTGCAATAGTGGACGCTGTCTCAAGGAATACGTCGAAGACAGCATAAATAAACTGGTCAGTAGCGCATGCAAGAATGAAAAGCGCAGTTTTTGCTTTATTTTGCGCCGCGAAGTACTTTGGATCTTGCAACAAACAACCGGGAAAGGGAGGAGCAACAGTATACTGGAGAAGCGTTTAAACTCGCGCAAACTGATGCGCACCGCGCCATACATGAGGAAATTTTAGTAGCGATAACTTCAGTTCTTTAAGTTAAGCTTAAGCTTTCAAGTGGATTTCACTGTCCGTGCAATATATTTAGTTCTCTGCAACGTTTGCGCTAACTAAGGATGGCCGAGCAGTACCCGAAGAAAGCAACGTGGGCTTGCAAACGAAGAATCCCAAGCATCAGATGTTTTGATTCAAAAGTGATACGCTATGGTGCGGATCCGTTTGCTTTCAGACCTTTCGAGATGTGCTTCTGGCCGGTACTTCATCGTCGGGGTATTTTACGATTCACGATATCAAAGCAGTTATTGATCAAACGCCGAATGGCTTCTCAATTCTCGACGGCGTATGTTTCATGTTGAACTATGTGGGACGAAGACGCGTCGAAAAAAAAAGCTACGGCATAGTATATCAGTGAATGCTGGCTAATTACGTCATTTGTGGTAACGACCGTGCCTGTTTGCTCCTCTTCGTTATACACCAAGCAGTCAAGTTCACCACCTTCATGGAGGACATGCGGACTTTGAGACAGACCAACGCAGCTACACCAAGGCGCTTGCGTAATCTGCTCTCGACTCGGCCTCCTGCTCATTTCGGCTTAATTATGAGATACCAACTGGCCCAGCATTCAGACCTTCTCACTAAGAGATGTTGAGAATTATCGAGCACTTTATCGCATCCATGTTCAGTTCCCTCTGTCGTTCACTCTTTTTTACCCTTGTTTGACAGCGTTTGCTTCTATCATAATTTCTTTCCTTTACCCTTTTTCTGGCGGACCTCCTTGTATTTCCATCTATTGCTTTTCCTGCTCTTCCTCTGCCTAATTTAGAGATGTTCGCTCCCGGTGCTGAAAAGATCGCTCCCTCATACGTCGCGATACTTGTAAGTACTTTCATTGTCCGGGTAGGCCTGCCGCGCCATCTAGGTACGACCGTCAAGATGCAGCGGAATTTCTGCAGAACAGCAGCTATACGGCCGGCAGCAACTGTTACGAGTAGCATTTTCGAGAGGCACCCATAAAGTTAGCGCCAGCCAAGTCGTCGGTTCCTGGAACAGTTTCGCAACTGCGTACTAAGATAGGAATACCATGACGCCGACGAGCGCGCAGAGTACGAACAAGCACGCAATCCCCCTTGCGAGCAAGCCTGCAATCAAGTTACGTGCCAGAAATACAGCGATTGACGTCGACGCCTTATTCAAATGACTCCATAGCCACTCAGAGAGTGCATCACACACTTTGAAGAATAATACCAGCACGTAAAACAAGGCACGAAAGAGGTTCAGCACGGTCGCACGCACCATAGGCACCATGACCACTATTACCAGAAGAAACAGTACACTCTGTACAATCTGGGGTATCGCTGCCGGCAGCAGCGGCAGCAAAAGTGCAAAAGGTGGCGCATTTGTGGCCTCCGATGGGGGACCGTTCATTGACGTCCAGGACAGTGTAGAGTAGTGAAGACGATGTCACAACCAAGGACAGAGACGGGACTGCTGGAGAGCCGCTGAAGACAGTCCTGCATTCGTTAAGGTTTGGTTGTTACATATACTCGTTACGCTGTCTGTAACATGCGCGGATTAAAGCTGCAATGTACGTTCGAGTCGTTTCGTCAGTCACACACATGGCATACTCGCGATGACAAAAACTGACGTCGTAAGGATGCAAGGACGACCAAAGAAACAATTATAAAGAGATAAGTGAGCGGGTAAATGAGAAAATTAAGATAAACACATGCATAAAAAGGTTTAGCGGTGCTTGGTCCGTGAACTCCTGTAGCATAAGTGAATGTCCGCGAGATGATGTACCAGAAAACGTTGTCCTCGACCTTGACATTGTCGGCCTTTCTTCCGCGTTCTCAAAATATTTGGTACGACTGGTAAAATTTCGCTAATTATCGTTTCCTGTATGATTCGAGGAACGTTTTAAACCAACCTTAGCGCTCCGCCTGTACTTGAGCGAAAGTTTCAAAACTTGGCAAGTTCAGTGTCTGGCTACTGTTGTTATTGGGTAGGAATACAAATAGCGGTAATTTCACGCCATCGTGCTTGGAGTATCAGCAGATTTGGGGTACAGTGCAGTTGTGATCATAAAACCTGACCTGAGCATCTGTGGCGTTAAGTAATATAACTTATGGCTAGCGTATACGAGATAGCCAAACGCGTACAGAACACGTATAGACACTGGTACATGGAACATCACGGTGACGATGACTGAAGTGTCCATCTAAGTGTTATCGCAGTTTAAAAAATGCACTTATCACCCCTGACGTGAACCGGTGAACAAACGCAATGCAAGTAACCCCGATAGAAACAATTCTGCCTACTTTGGTTCGTTACATCTTATTCATTTATGTACAAGGCAAATGCTCTCTTGTTGTCTGCAGCGGACGTCCTCCACGACAGTGAACCTTCATCGCATCAAAAAGATGTCCTCTATAACCGATGGGTGATCTTCACCGACTCTAACCGTGATCTTCACGCTTAGAGTCGGCTGCGGTGTTCACGGCGGCGGTGTTCTGACCAACAACAACAAAAAAAAAGCAGATGAAGCGGTACGCAACGGTCTTCAATGCGATAATATGGTGGAATTTTATTTACCAAACCTGATGCCTCCAAACTGGCTAAAATACTTGCTTCTGAAGAAAAGAAGAGTCTTTGAAACCTTCCGACACATTATTATGCTTTCCTTTACTCAATCGACCCATATCTTAGATTAAGACTCCCATCCAGAATTACTCGGCATCTGAAAACTCTATACCACCGGCTTCGTCTAAACGCTGCCTATAGAAGCAACTGACGGTACCGTTTCGGTCAAACGGCGGCTACGCACTGCAACAACTGTGGCTCAGTCGAAACCGTGAAGCATATTTTGTCTGAGTGTCGAGCGCGTGCCGATGAGCGTGCGGTATATGAACATTGCATGCTTTCGATCACACAGAGACCTCGAGTATAAGACCGTGTTTTAGGCCCTTTAGCCTGCCCCACGCAACAGAGGTGTGCGATGAAATTTCTGTTCACACATTTCGACAATATCGGTCAGATCAACAAACTTTAGTTGTACCTTGCCTGTCACCGTCATTTACCTTTCCTGCAGTTAAATTTCTCACCTCATCGCACGCAATGAAGGACTCTGCCAGCGCGTGTCCCCGCCCAAGAACCAGAAAAATCAGCATCTGATTTTTCCCCCTGTTTTAAAATTTATTACTTTATTTTTTCCTACGTCCTCCTGTCTCACTCTCCCCCGTTCTTTTCCCCACACAGAGTAGCATGTCAACGATTTCTATACGCCGGCTGAATTCTGTGCCTTTCAGCAAAGCGTTCTCTCTTGGTTAATGTACAAAGTGAATGGCAGTCAGAAATCTTTGACGCATGCCGTATGGTAATGAGAGCACACATCACCATCGTGATCACCACCAACAACAACGACGTGTAACTTTAGCCCCAAGTATTTTAAAGAAACGTCCTATCGGCGCCGCTGTTGCTCCCATGAGGCTGTTAGGTGGCGTTTTCAAGAGTGCATTCACTTTACGCTGTTCTCGCCGCTATCGCGGATTCGCATCTCGGGCTGCCACAGTCACACGTTGTCGAACCCACCCGTTGAGAGCGCTTAGCGTTTCAAGAGGCACTCACGTAATCCTGTAGGTTGGCCTTGTGGCTTGGTTGCGCTGCGCGATCAGCCAGTCTTCAGGTTAGCCCTTCCACACGACAGACGCTTTGTAGAAGGAGCGATGCGGGAACGACTGAAAAGATGGCGCGTTCAGACGCGATGAGCAAAACGCTGTCGAAACTGCCGCGAGTCGTGTCACAAGCTCGTCATCGCGACCACGCGACGTACGTATATGCGTGCGAACCGGGGGCCGACGTGGCCGAGCGTGCGTCTCTTGTTTTGCGATTTGCGGCAAGTCGCTTTTAGTCGCGGCGCGTGGGCGCGAGCGTATGCGACAAGCTTACGTGTGCGCTCACTCGCAGACACAACAACGGACGGGTGCAGACACAACAAGCGTCGCGCGATGACATGTGTGATCCCTCTGTGTGTATTATAGATTCTGCCCTTAGCGGTATTCTTCGTACGCCAGAGATCGTATGTCTGATACTCCTGATTATTTGTTTCTGGAGGCGCTACTCCCTAGCCCGGCCCTGGAATATCAGCTACGATTGATCCAAAGAGCTGAACGGATGGCCTGTGCCAGTGGGGCCTTGAAATAGGGGCATCACCTTGCCGGACAAACTTCGTTTTAAGCGCGTAGCACTTTAGAAGCCCACCTTGTCGTCCATCCGCAGATCTCATGTGGCGTGATCACGTACACAATCAAGTGGCCAATACATGCCTAAAACAAGGCTAGCAACGCTCAAAACTGGGTTAAAATAAACGAACAAGGTGTAAAATGATATAAATAACTGAAATAACCAAGAAGTGCAATAATTAACTTGAAATTGTTAAAAACACTTCGGAAACATGAGGCTGATACCCGCGCCGCGCAAGAAAGAGCGCCACCGCCTCGCTAAGTGCGCGATCGCTCCTCCCACCGGCTCATCCCCGGCGCATTCGTCGCTACATCTGAAGGGGGAAACAATCCGACGGAACTCGCCGCAGACGACACGTATCTCAACTGGCGTAACAAGCAGGAATTCGATAAAGCGCAGCGAAAAGTAGCGCGCATGTCGCACACGGAGTTTGCGAATCTCCCAAAGATTCTATTTGTGCCGGTTACACCCTACATGCTACCTAAGTCCCCCCCCCCCCCCCCCCCCCCCATATTCTCTGCATAGCGTAGGGGTAGGAGCCAGTACGGTTTCTGTACATATTGAAGTTTTCTTCTACTGCTGCTGCTGCTGCTACTACTACTACTACTACTACTACTACTACTACTACTACTGCTATTACTACTTAGCTTGATCTTTTATCTTTCTTGTTTTACTTGCTTTTGTGTGTTTTTTTACATTATTATCATAATGATGGGATAGCATGCTCTAGCGTAGCCTACCTTCCCATCTTTTGCATGAATGAATGAATAAATGAATAAATAAATAAATAAATAAATAAATGAAAAAGGACGGGTGGTTCCGCGCATTCCTCGGTTCAATGCCAGTAATTTCAGAGAAGCTGGACACGTCACACTCCGCGCTACTTCCTCATGAGTTAGTCCCGGTGGTCTAGTAAGGATGATGAACAGAGATCTCGTCATAAACTCAGTCTTTTCATACAAATCGAACGAAGCCAATGTTGAAAAGTTGCCACGTCTCACTTCGATTTCATAGACGGGCAGTGGAAACAGAAAGTGAACTACAAGACGGGGTAACAGCGCGAAACAAGGTGTGGCTGAAGAAAACGCAAAGACGAGTGCTGCACTGAGTATTTCAGTCGGTACACTCACGCATCCTTGAAAGTTGGCGTGACGACTGGATTGCGCTTGAGATGCCCAGCAATAATTCAGATTAGGATACACACACCACCCAAGGAGGTATAGAGTTGCATCTTTTTTTTTTCCTTCAACCTCGTTGACACCACCCTTCGAGAGGTTGATGTATTTTTAAAAAATTTTTGCCGGTCCTTATTTCTCGTCCACTTTTGCGCTGTTACCTCAGTATATCGAGAGCAACCAACTAGCCCGATTTGAGAGCACGTTGCGGCGAACTAAGAGACCGGAAATAGATAACGAAAACTAATGTAGTACCGTAAGTGCGTAGCCTCCATCTCTCTTGAGACACCAGGCATCGCACGTCATATCTTGTTGCCGCAGGCCCGTAGCCAGGGGGGGGGGGAGGCCTAGGCCACCCCCCCCCCCCCGCAATTTTGGTGAAGTAGGTGTTTTTACCAAAAATGTATAATAACAAATAGGTATTTTTCCCAAAAGTCAAGGTTTTCAGCAAGTGCCCCCCCCCCCCTCCCCCCAAAAAAATTCCTGGCTAGGGGCCTGTGTTGCCGAATTGGGAAGGGAAAGACGTAGTTACTACAGGTACTAGTGACAGGCCCGTACCCAGAATTTTTGATAAATTATTTTGCTCATTCATAGCGAGGGTCTCATTCCAGCAGACTTGATTCCTTCAAGTAGTACATCAGGGTTTATTGGCGTAGCCAGGGGGCCATAGTGGTTCAACCCTCCCGAAAATTATCAATTTTGCACGTGATTGGTCAGCTGCCTGCTCGTGAAAACATCACGAGCTACGTGACTCCAGCTGGCACATACACACGCAAAAAAAGTGTTCCACACAAATACCAGATAAAGCGGACAATACGGTGACCGCCCCTCTAGCTCAATTGGTAGAGCAGCGGCCGCGTTATTCGAAGGTTGTAGGTTCGGTCCCTACCGGTGGCAAGTTGTCTTTTCGTCCACATTAATTTCTTCACCTTTACACCGTTTTACTACACTACAATTAAAAGACTACAGGTAACATCCCCTTACCTTCCCCGATTTCATGGTCTGCTAGTTTTCATTAAGGTCGTGTCTAACAGAGAAAACGATCCCTGGATAAATTTCCCAGCGTTTCCTTAAAGAACGCTGTTGTTTGCCGTTAACGACGGTAAAGGGGCAGGCGTCGCCATCGAATGACAATAATTTCTTCACTTATTTTTATCACACTGAAAAAAAAAGCGAACAAAACGGTGCGAGTGATCTTCCCCTGCATCAGAAGAAAAAGCTCGCCATTTTCTGCACACGCGTCCATCGACACATGCGTAGTAACTAACCGAAAAAAAAGTAAGCAGTGTACGCTGCGACGTGTTAATTATCGAAAATGAGTTCCACAGGCCAATGCACGTCTTTATGAAGAAGGCTTGCACGCAAGTATGTCGTGCGGACCTGCGCGAAAAGAACAGGAAGGAACAAAAAAAAGTCTCGAGTTTCTAAAACACAACTTGCTCTCATGCAGAGGCAAGACGGCAGCTTGATTGAAAAGGAGGGTGATTGCATTAAACAAGCGGAATCGCAAGAAAGTCACAAACGCACGCGCCGTTCTAAAATCTTAAGCTGTTGTGTTAGGGAGCAGCACAGCCCGTAAGGACACACAATGGGTCATGCCAACACCTGACTGTTCATTCGCGTGAATAAGGTAGCTTTCTGTTCTGTCTCCATTGGCTGAGTTGTGCCTCGCAACTGCCGACGAACAAGCAGGCCTTTCATATAAATGTGCATTATATAGTCTTTATGGAAAATTCCAAATTCCGCAAAGAACGACACAAAGTTTGGAAGTTGTAGGGCTTGCGGATAAAATGCTAATCGTTGGCATGGAAACCAGATAAGAATGCGTAAAGAAGTTAAGACGATCGGCCGTCCACGTCTGCGTAGTTTTCTTTTTTTAACAGCAAAGCTGTTCTCGGTTGAGCATTTCGTGTCCGGGATCCGGGGTAATGCTTGTGGGCATTTGGGTAAATCCCACTAATCATGACTGGTCCACTAAAAATGAAGACAACAGTTAGCCCGACGAACGGGTATGTGCCACAGAAATCTGAGCGGCCTATCAGAAAACTATCATCACCACAAACGCGTTCGTGCCACAGAAATTGGGTAAATCCTACTACACACAACTTTCACTAAAAAGGAAGAAGGCAACAGTTGGCCCAACAAGTGGCGTGCGCGTTACCACAGTAACAGTACTGTCACGTGATACTTTGTGGTTATGAAGGGTGGTGGTTATACTACCACCTCAAAGCTTAACAAAGTGTGTTTATTAAAGAGAAGTGATACAACATATGGGAGCATCTTAAGCGAAGGCATCTTTGTAAACCTGTGTATAAGAGTGCTATGGTCAAGACGCCAAAAAACTATACTACCACCTCAAAGCTTAAAAAGGGGTGTTTAATAAAGAGTAGTGGTACAACATATCTGAAAAACTTGCAAAACATATAAATGCGTTAGCCGGACGCAGGGAACGTCAGCAACTTCGCTGTTTCATCGATGTCCGCGGAGCGTAGCTGGTTGAATTTTTATCTTTGTACTGTTTCAATGCTCTCAATTTCATTAGCATCATTTATCACAAGACTGTTGCAATTTCGTAAAGTGCGTCTTTATCCTTACAAGACTAGTTGAAATCCTGCTGACATTATGTCACCTTAGGTCACTTGTTAGAAAATGGGCTCTTGAGAACCACAAAAGTGGGATATGTGACACCGGTCTTCTCTACCTAACACGGGAATTTTCCAATATTGCATCAGATGTCGGCCTGTAGGCACAAACTCGAAAGAAGAACCAGGAGTAAAGAAGCCATTTTCTCCTTTCACAACCATTGAGCCCTGATGACCTAATCTGACGCGATGTTTGTAAATCGATAAGTACTTGCACCACTGGCTCAATTTTTTTTTGTTCGTGGTCTTCTGAGGCCTTAACTATATGGAAAACACTCATGAAAAAAATTCTGCGATCAAAATAAAAATTCCAGGGCTGAAAGGGTTAAACGCCTTGTTAGAGCTAAGTAGTAGACGACGCCTTATTTGTGCGCCATCTGCTTGTGCACCTCACGGCGTTATTACATTTTGTTGAAGCGTTGACAGTCCAGCTAGTTGGTGCACTTCAACGTTAAAACGGATAAGCGCTATTCGACGGCACATTGGCGACGGCACACAATGTCCCCATCGAAGTGTGGCCGCCGTGGCCGTGAGTTGAACACGTGTACGTGGACACAGGTGCAATTTTAAAGGATTCCAAGTTGTCAAACTTAGGTCTGAGTTACCCAACTACGAGGTGCTTCGTAACTATGTCATAGTTTATGATGACAATAATAATAACTTCATTTCCACTAATGCAACGTTTGGATGGAGGCGTGGCGAAAGAAGGGCGACTGCCCACCTCCCTAGGCACTGATCCCCTATGTACTTCATGATGAGACTGGGAAGCAACAGAACGCGTGATCAATAATTAATTACGGCAATTAATAACGAGCAAAATACAGATTACATACGTACATGAGGTACAGTAATTAAGGTATTCATGCATGACGATAATAGAGATTATACGCACTTGCGAAAAAGTGAAAAAAAAAAACGAAAAAAAAAAACCCGACCGAACTACCTTGAAGAAATGTTTCTACAAGATAGCGACAAAACACGTAGAATCACAGAACTTATTTTTTCCACAAGGCAAATGATGTATTTAAGTGCTGCTCTGCTGACCCGAAGGTCGCGGGTTCGACGCCGGCCGCGGCAGTCGCATTTCGATGTAGGCGAAGTGGTAGAGGCTCGTGTACTGTGTCGTGCCAGTGCACGTTAAAGAACACCAGGTGGCCTAAATTTCCGGAGCCCTTCACTACGGCGTGTTTTATAATCACATCGAGGATTTGGCACGCAAGATCTCAAAAATCATTAGTTCCCTGATGAATTTAGATTATTAGTCCAGTAAGTACGATGATACGGTCACATCTTATTTTGATATTTTTCTTCGGTTCGCTATTCATCGTAAGGAAGGTAAGAAACGCTGAAGTCGTCCGCGAAAGCTGCACGCGGTCGCACTCGCCTCCCTATCTCTTCACTCGACACGCTAGCTAAACACGCACGTGCTTCTGTGACCCAAAGCTACGCGGGTGCATCCCTTATCGTTGGGAGGGCCTCGCACGTACACAGTACGCGTAGTATACGGATACATACGTACTACGCTCGTTGACGTAAACATATCAAAGGCTTCCCGTGTGACTGCCGCATCAGCGCACGACGTCTGTTTGCGCGCCTTTGTACGGGCGCTTCCATGTTGCTACGGGATAACGCTTACGCGTTTGTAAGCGTTATCTCTAACCACGCTTGTGTGCCTAACCATGCTTGTGTCTTTAAAAGATCCGACTATTTGGCGAGTTGGTGTTTTGACATAGAAACCATCTTAAGAAGCGTAACTAGACAGGACATACAGCAAGGAATAGACGAGCAGTGCGCCTGTGCTCGTCTGTTCCTTGCTGTGTGGCCTGTCTAGTTAATCTAGGTACGATGGTTTCTATGTGTGGCCTATTTAGCTGTGGCCTGTCTAGTTACGATGGTTTCTATGCTTGTGTCCGTAACCACGCTTACCGGTGGTTACGGGCGCAGAAATTATGGTCGCTTATGCATTCGCTTAAGTAAACTCGAAGGCGAAAGCCATCTTCTTTTTCTTCTCACTCGATTGTATTGATTGCCCCGTGAAAGATTTTTGAGCCTAACGCGATTTTGCACTGCCTCCGGGATCGGAGGCATTGCAAGCTTTCTGCACATCGCGTGATTTTCCAGTGCTTCTGGGATCGGCCTACCCTTGACAAGGCGACGACGTTATGTGATGACGTCATAATGTGACATCATCACATAATTTTCTTTTGCGTGTATTCGCGTTTACGCCGCCGACGGTCGCTTTTCGCGTTTGATGAGACTTTCAAGGCTTTCGCCTTACTTAAACGTATACGACGTTAATGCCAAGCGGGATCAACGTGTCACGTATTGCGGTCTCACGTAGCGGCGTGCCAAACAAACCCTTAAGCCAAAAATTTGGAGGGCGTTTAACCTTCGCGTTTCTAGGGGTACTGATACGAACGCTTTCAGTTGTCGTCTTTTTGCGTCAAATGAAAGGTCAGGCTCTCAAGAGCCTAGCAAAGGTAGTGCTAAGCAAGAGTACACCCTGAAAAAGTAATTACAGTAGGTTTTGAAAAGTTAGTTTCGGTTGCTACTGTACCCTGACGTCACAACACGGTATGAGCTTCTCGTCACGTGCTCGCACAATATACAGTGATGTTTCCACGGCCTATCCGCACCGCGGCTACGTTGGTGACGCACAAGCGGCCATTTTGAATGTTTTGGTAACACACAAGCGGCCATCTTAACAGTTTTGGTAACGGACGTCACAACAACTAGCCAGACTGCTGCGTGATGTCACCAGAATTAGTACCGTAGCCTGATGTCAAGCTAGTCTCGATGTCGCTAGGAGCGCCATAGAAAAACTGACTTTAATATCAAAATAAAATATCTTATCAGCATTTGGTGAGCTTCACATTTGCTCAGAGCCGTCTCTGCATACAGGAGATTTGTTTCGCAGAGTAAACTCGCCTGCGAAAAAAGGTGTCAGTACCCCTTTAAGAGGGCAACGCGATCGCGTTATCAGGTCCCCGTTCGCATCGCCTTCTCATTTGCTTGTCGTGTTCGTCTGTGTTCTTGACAGTATCCGTTGTGAACTCTCGTAGTGCGCCTTCTGCCATTACAGTTGGAAAGTGCCCTCTACGCGTCTGTCAGCACGCGCGCCTATGTTGGTGCTGTGGATGATGGTGGTGATGATCTGAACTTAGCCTATTGTAATGGTTTGGTAGCTTTCGACCACCCACTGGTTACGCAAAGCACGCGGCGTGACGACTGGTGCGATTCTACGCTTCTGCCACGTGATACTACACCTGCGAGCGTGACTCCTTTCCCGACATGGCGACTGTTTATAGGATCTTTTTCCGAAGCCGTTTCGAGCACTGGCGTGGCGCTGCGGTAGAATACTTGGCTGACACGCAGAGTAAGCTGTGTTCGATTCCGGCTGGAGCCCTTGTACTATAGCGGAGCTGTTAGGATTTTCATTACGCCGTTGGTCGTCGGCAGAGAACTATCACCATCATGAACTAGCATGGGCTCTCTTCTTCCTTTTCTGCTTCGCTCCCGGAACACGTGCGTCGTTTCGTGCACCGTGGGTTGCAATAACGCTGATGGGCGAGAGAACGAGTACAGAGAGAGAGAAAGAAAGAGAAGAAAGAAAGAAAGAGCGAGAACGGGAAAGAAATAAAGAAAGAAATAGAGATAAACACAGACAAAAAGACAGAAAAAACAGAGAGAAAAAAGAAAAGCAAGGATAAAATAGAGAGAAAGAAAGAAGGCCGCCTAGCTCCGCACATCTTTCAGGTATGGCACCCCAAGTGCGAAGCTACCTTAATTCATTTCTCCACTTTTTGCGCTTATTAAAACCTCTAAACTGTCTTTAAGATTTAGTTTTTTTATACTTCATGCGTGCACAGTACTAAGACATTATTTTTTTCCCAAGCACGTTAAGGAAACGATTGATTGATTGATTGATTGATTGATTGATTGATTGATTGATTGATTGATTGATTGATTGATTGATTGATTTTTCTAGTTCATGCGTAACGCACGTGCACAAAGAAGGAAGATGAAAAGGTGGGAGGGCGGGGAGCCGGTTGACAACTGCCGTAGGGAGGAGCACAAGATACACATATGCTAAGGAGGGAATGGTAGTAAACGTTGATGATAAGAAGGGAACTGAATCAGAGAGAAAGAAATAAGATGACGGGCCACAAACACTAAAAGCAAAAGAGAAGATAGCTTATCTACGGAGTGCGGATTCGCACGCGTGCATACTATGCCCGAAGGCACGCAGCGATGAACTTGCATCTTATAATAATAAATGTTGGGGTTGGACGTCTCAAAACAAGGTATGATTATGAGGGACGCCTGAAGAGTGCACCCGAGTACGTTACATATACTTGCGATGGCAGAAAACTGTCGATGGGCTGATCCTAGCCAGGAGAAACAAAAGGCAGGAACTCGATAACACCCGACTCGGGCAAGCACTTATAGGAAAGATAACAAAGCAGGACGCTGGGAGCTGATAACGAACTAGCTGGTGACGTCACACTCTGCAGTCGAGGGCAGTGCCGGGGGCCCACATTGTGCGGCTTAAATCGCTGGGCCGTACAGTGCCGATGCTTATCACTTATGGCATGCTTATTGGGGATGGTTTAGTTGGCGCTTCTCCATGAGGTCGGGCGTTGGTTTTGTTATCAGAAAGACAACGCGGGTACAAGTGTCAACATTTATCGAAGGTGTGCTTAGTAAACGTAAACAAGTGCGGGCGAACCCACGCTAAATGACGGCGGCACTTGCGTCATTACTTATTTTTGTTTGGGTATCACCTCAGTACGAGGAACTGTGGCAGCGTACCGCGCATTATATTCCAAGGCAGGCGTAAGGTCGATGTGAGGTCCGGTCGCATGAGTTGGTGCAGGACATCTAGAGATTAGATCTTCTGGCATTCTGCAGCTATGCTCACGCGTGGATATATGACTGGAAACCAATTTTGCTTCCAAATAAACCACGATTGTTATTACTGAGTCCAATAGCTGAGATATAAATAACGACGTTTGCGTAAAGGGGCTCCAGCGACATCATCACACTGAAAAGAACACAAGTTCTGTTCAGCCATTTGTGTGGTGCGCTGGATTAGTGTTCTTTTTGGTGTGTTCTGTATAGTTTCCTTACTGACATCTCTGTAGAAGTTGAATAAGAATAACGGTTCACAAGCATGATGTAGGCGCCTTTTCCTATACTATATGCCTTTAAAGAGCGGCCAAACATATGATTACAGTATTCAGCTGTTTATGGAATACGGCCTACAAATTTTCACTGTATTGCTGGTGGCGCTATCAGATGTCGCGAGAACATTAGAGGCAGTTTGCAACATTATTATGAAGCCCTCATCACAACCGATTTCTCAAGGCTGAAGAAACAAAGCAGCTTGGCATATGGAAACCACGGCTACTGGAGAAGTCGTTTGGGACGTTATCGGCAGTCTCACCCATAGACAACAGCGAGAGCGGAGCAACTGATAAGGTGCACCCGTATGTCCTCACAAAATGTCGAGGGAAGCGTAAAGAAGAGAGAGATCGATAACGAAAGCGAGTATCACTAGGAATGGTCTTATCTACGCGTCGGAGGGGTGGTCTCTTCTCGTCAATTGTCTACGGTCCTCCCGTGCGATAGCCGCGCTGTGTTTCAAGTGAGAGTGCCGCATGATCAGCACGGCTGCGCCCCATCGGTGACCGTTCCACCCTCGTCGGGCAGCATGGCAGAGTCTTCCTTCTGCCTGACCCCCGTCTGGGACTGGGACCTAACCTGGTATTCGGCTTACCCTCGCTTCACCGGCTGCTTCGAGTCGACCGTGCTTGCCTACCTACCGGGAAGCGTCCTGCTTCTGTTCGGCTTCCTGCCATGGCTTCTGTGCGACACCGGGCGCAAGAAGTGTCCCGTGATGAGGACCAAGCCGCTGTGCCTCACTCCGCTCAGCGTCCTGCGTTTTCTGTTCAGCCTGACCCTGGCCCTCGTCTACGGCTTCTGCTTCACCTGCAAGCTGAGCATGGACGTGCCGTACTCGTCTTGGGCTTCGCTGACTGCCGACATGGTTCGATGCGTCACGTTCGCGATCACGCTAATCATGCAAGAACACAACCGCCGGCAAGGAACCGGTGCTTCGAACTTGATGATGTTCTTCTGGTTCGTGGCGGCGTTCACTCAACTCCCGGAGTACTTCCACTACCTTGAGGACGTGTTCCGAGATGACATCGACCTGCCGGATGTGTTCCCCATTGAATTTGCTGTCAGCATGATTGCCTACCCGATGGTGGTGGTGCAGTTTGTCCTGTCCTGTATCACCGATCTCCGTCCTGACACCAAAAGACCGTACGCGACCGCCGGGCCGCTTTCGTCGCTGATGTTCATGTGGATGACGCCGCTGATCGTGAAAGGTTTCCGGCGCAGCCTAGAACTCATCGACCTGTTCAAGGCGAGGCCGGAGTTGGTGACGCGGGTGAAGTATGATGAATGGAGTGTCTACTGGAACAAGGAGCTGGATGCTGCGGGTTACAAGGCGCAAGACGGCTCCTGCGAATGTGTGAAGCCAACTCCGTCGCTCTTCAGAACCATGAGAAAGGCCTTCTGGAAGCCGGTTCTTCTTGGTTGTATCCTCGGTTGTATTCGGACACTAGTGAGGACGGCGCCTGCATTGCTGCTTCACCTTATCACAAGTTACATGGCTAGCGACGAGCCCACCTGGAAAGGGGTCATGTATGCGGTCGGCATAGTGGCTGCTAACTTTATAACAGCCATGTTCGTGCGTCACATTGACTGTACACTTTCGCTCACGGGACTCGGCATGAAAGCAGCGGTTATTGGGGCAATCTACAGGAAAGCGTTGAAGATTTCGAGTGAGGGACAGCAAGATTACACGGTTGGTGAGATGGTGAACTTGGTTTCTGTAGACGCCGATCGCGTATTTAGACTGGCAGCATCCTTCGGTTTTGTTTCCTCAGCACCATTGCTTATAATTATCTCCATAGGGCTTCTGTGGCAGTACCTGGGCGTCGCCTGCTTGGCTGGCATAGGCGTTATGGTCGTTATCATGCCGCTTGTTTTGATCGTCATGAGCCTTGGTCACAAGTATCAGGCAGCGCAGATGAAGCTCAAGGACCGAAGAATCAAGAGTATGTCGGAAATATTGAATAGCATCAAGATCCTGAAGTTGTTCGCCTGGGAAAACCCGTTTACGGAAAAAATAGAAAGTTTGCGTTCGCAAGAAGTTACCTTGCTCAAAAAGTACTCGTACCTGACCGCCTTCAGTTGCTTCTGCATGACTTGTTCTTCTGTTCTGGTGGCTTTCTCAAGTTTTGTGACTTACGTGTTGACCAGCGACAAGAACGTTCTGAATCCGACCGTGACGTTTGTCTCCTTGACGCTCTTCAATCAGATGCGCTACTCTATGTTCCTAATTCCGGACTTCATATCGAACGCGATACAAACCAACGTGGCTTTCGGCAGAATAAGGAAGTTCCTAATGTCGTCTGAAATAGATCGGTGCGCAGTGTCACGAAGGCCAGCACACGGCGAAGACGTCACGATAAAAGGCGCGACAATGTCCTGGTCGTGGGACAAAGAATGCGTCTTGTACGACATTGATTTATCTGTGAAAACTGGCGAGCTTGTTGCGATTGTCGGTCCCGTCGGGAGTGGAAAGTCATCACTTCTCTCAGCTCTGCTCGGAGATCTGAGAATTCGGTCCGGATCGGTGGACTGCATTGAAGACGTAGCCTATGTTCCCCAATGTCCCTGGATTCAAAACAAAACAGTGAGAGACAACATCCTGTTTACTAAGGGCTTCGATGGGAAACTGTACGACAAAGTTCTGAGAGCATGCTGCCTTGAAAAAGACCTGGATATATTGCCTGGTGGTGACTTGACGGAGATAGGCGAGAAGGGCATCAACCTTAGCGGTGGTCAAAAGCAAAGAGTAAGTTTGGCACGAGCCGCTTATCAGCGCAAAGGCCTTTATCTGTTCGATGATCCTTTGAGTGCCGTTGATGCTCATGTTGGTGCGGCTATCTTCAAGGACTTGATCGGTCCGCGAGGCCTTCTGAAGGGCGTGACGAGAATTCTGGTTACTCATAATCTTTCAGTGTTACCTGACGTTGATCGCATTGTCGTTATGAGAGGAGGCTCCATTGTGGAGAGCGGTACCTACCAAGAGCTTAAAGAAGAGGGGAGTGTTCTGTCGGAGCTTCTCAAGGAGTTTGTCAGGAAGAAGAAGCGAAAGCAGTCGGAACAGGGCGAGGATTCTGGCGCCGAAACGGACGCCACGTCGGAAGGGAAGCCAGAGAAGGATGAGATGAATATCGTTCAGAAAGAGATAGTCGAGGAGGGTTCAATCAAGATGAGAGTGTACCTCAACTACATCCGACACGCTGGTCCGCTCCTCGTGTTCACGCTTCTTTTTTATGCCGCCTTCAGGGCCATCGACATCTACACTGGTATATGGTTGAGCGAGTGGAGCACGGATCCACCGCTTCCAGACGGAACTCAGGACATTCCATTAAGAAACTACAGGATAATGATCTACGCCATCTTGTGTGTATGCCAGAGCTTGACAGGCTTCGTTGGTGTGGCGCTACTGTGGAGGGTCGCTCTTTCGGCCTCAACGAGGCTGCACGGTTTGATGCTCTCCGGCGTCATGAGAGCTCCTCTATCTTTCTTTGAGGCCACTCCGTCCGGTCGCATCTTGAACAGGTTCGGCAAGGATGTCGACCAACTCGACGTCCAACTTCCCATGGTGGGCAACTTCTTCCTGGAGTTTCTCATCCAAATTATCGGCATGATAGTGCTCATTTCTGTGAACCTTCCAATATTCATTCTCATTGCCATACCGGTCGTCGTGTCATTCGTTCTTCTACGACAAGTGTACGTCAAGTCTTTGCGTCAGGTCAAGAGACTCGAATCGGTGACCCGGTCGCCCGTGAACAACCATCTTGCCGAGACCGTGACGGGCCTGTCGAGCGTGCGGAGTTATGGCGTGCAGCGGATCTTCGTCGAGGACAATGACCACAAGGTCGACGTGACGCAAAACTGCACCGTCAACAGTCTGCACTGCAACTACTGGATGCAGATACGCCTCGAAATCATCGGCGACATTTTGCTCATCACGATGCTTCTGCTTCTTGTCACCAACAGGGACAACATCGACGCTGGAATGGCTGGTCTTATGGTCTCCTACTCGCTGAACACCATAGCGCCGTTTAACTACCTCATTTATTTTTCGACCGAACTGGAAGCGAATCTTGTCTCTGCCGAGCGCCTGGACGAGTACAGGAGGCTCACCCCGGAAGCCCCTTGGAGTCTCGGCTGGAGTCCTGATCCGGCGTGGCCCCGAGATGGAGCCGTGTGCTTCAGGTCTTATTCGACTCGTTACCGAGATGGCTTGGATCTAGCGCTGAATAATATTAACCTCGACATAAAAGCAGGCGAAAAGATCGGAGTCGTCGGCCGAACAGGTGCCGGGAAATCGACCATGACTCTCAGTCTCTTCCGTATTGTGGAGAGATGCGAAGGACAGATTGTAGTGGACGGCATCGACATTTCGACGCTAGGTTTGCACGATCTGCGCTCCCGGATTACGATCATTCCGCAGGACCCGGTGCTGTTCCACGGGACACTGCGTTACAACCTCGACCCTACCGGGAAACACGGTAGCGAAGAGCTGTGGACCGCTCTGGAAAGGGCGCACCTCAGGGACGCCTTCGAGGAAGCGGGTCTCGACTTCGAGGTCACCGAAGGTGGACTGAATCTGAGCGTGGGACAGAGGCAGCTGGTGTGTCTAGCCCGCGCCGTTCTCAGAAAGACGAAGATTCTGGTTCTGGATGAAGCCACGGCTTCGGTGGACATGGAGACCGACGTGCTTGTGCAGCAGACCCTGCGGGAGCACATGGTCGACTGCACCGTCATCACGATCGCGCACAGGCTTCACACCGTGCTTCACTCTGACCGGGTCGTGGTCATGGAACAGGGCTGCATCGTCGAAGTGGGCGAGCCGGCAACGTTGCTCGCCGACGGCCACACGTCGTTCTACTCGATGGCTCGTGAGGCGGGTCTCGTGTCGGATGGAAGATCTGCCAGCGAACCCGAAACCTGAACGTGCGTTTGCTGCTACTGCGGAGGTGACTCACGTTAAGTGGTGCTTTGCTTCCACAACATGGATACTTACTACACTCGTCACATAGCTGTCATCAGTGGGCTTGAACGAGGACTAATCTGTGTGTTATTTATGACTTGTCTCCCAGCTGACGTGAGGACTGTGGCGACTATGAAAGACGTTTCTGTACCTGTCTGCCTCATGGCGCGCAAGTTTATATTCGGTGTCGCAGGAAGCTCGAAACACGAGTGCCTTGATTCAACGACATTCGAAGCGCTGCATAAAACGCCATCATAACCAATCTTCTTGTGACTTCGAGTGTTTCTTTTATGGAAGCTGCACAGCATGCACAGCGTTGCAAATTATGCCTCACTGATCTGGATCTGAGTTACTGATCTGGATTAAAGTTTCATGCTTTAACGATGATTCATGACCGACATCTTCTCTCGAGTCCACAGCACTGACTTTTATCAATGACCTATTTTGTACTACAGGCTGCGCCAACAATGCAGCAGTAATTCCAGCGACTAATAACATGTGTTATCAATTAGCGCACAGCTATTTACGCTTTTCTGATCTCCAGAAATTGTGTTCTTTTACATTACCTTAACTTACGGGATAAGTAAGTCTACTAATCCCGTGAATAGCTTTAATACAGTTCGAGTCCTATTCGTGTTGAATTTAAGACAAAGGCGAATCAATCGGATTTGATTTCTCGGCACCTGTTACGCTGGAAAGTTGCTCCACTCTTGCAAACATCGCAGCTGAATAAGTGCGCAAAAACTTAAGTCCTCCGTTGTCAACGCTAATTTCTCTCGCTTTGAAGTATGTCCTGTGGGACTTGTGGTGTTTTACACCACAGCGGACGTTTAGGGTCCTAGTGTCTCTTACAGCATTTATTACATTCGTTTGGGAATTGAAGCAAGAGCGAGACCAAAAAGAAGACTGGCGCGCTGAAGTTTTGGTGCGCGCCAATGCACGCCATGTGTTTAAAGCTGGCACCGACCTCTTAAATGACAGTGCTGCTGCAGAACGCTGGAAGCAATCAATCTTTGAGGACCGTTTTTACCGTATTGTGTTAGATGCCTGCAGTAGCTTCTTGCGCAGTCGCTTTTGTATAGCGGTACGTTGACTTGTGTACGTAAAGGTGACGTGTTCGTTCAAACCCCAGTTTTTCGCGAGGCAGAAAAAAAAAAAGGGGATCGTTTCGGACGCTTACGCGCCTAAAGAAATGTACGTGCATTATCGCATTCCTAGAATACGTGTTATTTTGCAAGCTGCGACGAACAACTGTACCTCGCGAGATAAGCACTCATATGACAGATAACGCCAGCGTCACGTATCTGGCTCTACCGAACGACGCCGACAAGCCCGCGAGGCTGTAATTTACAGCAATTACTTACACTTCCCATTCTTTCGTGGCTATACCGTCATCGATTCGTACCAGGTCTCGCTGTCGTTATCGCCGGATCAAGCCAGTCGGTGCGACGGGTAGATAAGAAATTAATAGAATTGCAGGAACTATGTCTTTATGGAATGCAGTCCCGTTTGATAGCGATCCATTTATGTTTGCGTTGTTAGCACCCACTATCACAGGTTCGAAAGGGGTTCGAATGCCGAGCCACCACTGTTATCGCTTGGCAAGTCTACTCGACGTGACGTCTGTTGAAGAGAGTGAGAAAGTGAAACAAAAGAAGCTTATCAGATACAGATGCACGAATAATTAGACAGAGCACTGTCGAAGCGTTCGCTTCAGCGTCGCCTTGTGTTCAAGGATATTACGTGCGTACAACTTCAGGGCCCGACTTGTCGTCCATAGATCTAATATGGCGTGATCACGCTCACAATCAAGCGGACAATACAGGCCTAAAACAAGGCTAGCAATGCTCAAAACCGGGTTAAAATAAACCAGCAAGGTCTAGACTAATATAATTAACAGAAATAACCAAGAAGTAACTGCAATAATTAACTTAAAATCGCTAACAACGCTTCGGAAACGCGCGGCTGGCACACGCGCCGCGCAATAGAAGGCGCCACCGCCTCGCTGAGCGCGCGGTTTCTGCTCCCACCGGTGCATCTCCGGCACTTCGTCGCTAAGTCTGAAGGGAGAAACAACCTGGCGGAACTCTCTGCAGAATACCGGTATCTCAACTGCTGTAACAAGCAGGAAGTCGATAAAGCGCAGCAAAAAGTAGCGCGCACGAGCACACCAAGTTTGAGAACAAGATTCTACTCGTGATGGGGAAATCTTACATGATTACCTCAAACACTGACGTTATCGACGGTTTGTTAAACGGACCAGTGGGGACTCTACGAACGGGAATCGCTGGGTGCCCATGCTATGCACTTCCTCAGGTTTCACAGCAGCGGAGCTTCATTTAGCGCAGTATTTAGAACTACACCATTTGCTGCACCGAGTTTTTTTCAACTGTTCCAAATGGCAATATGAAAGGTTTTATTCTGTTCGGCCTTCGTATTCATCGATTTAGAATACAATAAGCCCGGAACCACTTCACGCCACGTGTCCTTATTTAAAGGTCGCAGTTTAAAGAAGTTTAAAATTCGCGGGGCACTACTGCTGCCCTTCTATCTTTTCCATCCTCCCTCGGGGAACGCCATTAAATGAGTACACAGTCTCTCGGTCATCATTTCACGACATAAACGGGATGACGACCGATTGATCGATGGCCTACATCGATGCTAAGACAGAAAAGCCTGCGAGTGATGGACGCCCTATTGAAAGGCTCGGGGATTAAGATCGACAGTCCCGGGTTTCTCAAGCACGCATTTAAATCCGAGCGTACACGTACGTTTTTCGCATTCCGCGAGTGTGGCATACACGCGAAAAAATGTGCAGCCATTGGTCTATAGTGCGCAGATAGCTCGGGCGAGCGTCGTAGGAAGGAGTGGAAAGGAGGGTGTGGAGGGTTTTGTCTAGCGTTTAGTTCCCAGCCGGCCATATAGCTGGCTTCGACCAGGGAGCGGCTTCCGTGTTGGCGTCCACATCCGACGGATGAGCCGGGAGTCACGAACGCCCGTTCGAGAGACCGTCCACCTTTTTTTTTTAATTTTTTTATATGTTACTTCGCCAAGTGGTGCCTTTCCTCATGCTCCTCCAACCACTGAAGCCTCACTTCAATGCGAAGAGAGGAAGGGCATAGAGAAAGTGGGCGTCACAGCAGGCGGTTATATATAGCTACGGGTGCGCGTTTGTGTGTTTTTAGGGGTGGACATCTTTCGTGGCCAGCAACGTTTGTTTCAAAATCCCGCCAGAGGCGAGCCCCGGACAAGTACGCCTTGTATGGACACGGCAGCTTATCGGCGAGGAGGGCGGGGGGGGGGGGGGGTGACGCTGGGGAAATGCTGGCGAGAGGAGAGGTGGTGAGAGGAACGTCGCCGGGCCGAGACGAGAGTCCAAACGATTTTCTAATCTGTGTCGAGCACGTCGCATAACGGCACTCTCTGTATACACGGAGGAGAAGAGCGGTCGCCATAGCTCGCCGGCTTTGTCTCCAATTTGAACCACTGCAGTGTTCTCTCGCCATTTTGTATTGCCTTTTTGTTTCACGGGAGATTATGTCGCGCGTCACAGACGGAGCTTTCGTCGTGCCTACGTTGAAAACCCGAAAGCAAGCGGCGCGACCGCTGATGTCACGGTGAAATTATCCTGTTTCTTGTAAACGTTAAGCGGAGGGGGTGCGGGGGGGGGAGGCGATCGACAGCTCACTGGCTCGAGCGTGAATGCGGCTGAACGTGAGGCATAACGCCGCCGTCGTTGTGAGGTTAAATAATGCGTCACAAGTTATGAAAGGGATGGGTGGTTCGATGACCGCACAACGTACTAAAGTTCTGTTCCGAGTGGATGCATTTATTGTTCTTCCCCAGATCGGAAAATGACGGCACGTTTGACGGCCTGCTAGATTGCTAACGCATTTTATAACGCAAGAGAACCAATTAGCTTCTGCCGGGTAGTAGCACAAAAGAGAGAAAGCAAAAATGAGTGGAGTTCTAACTATCGTAAACCTAGTTAACACGAACGAATGGTACGTTTGGTTTGGTTTGACAAGGACTATGCATATACAGCGAAAAAGAACTTTATTGACGGCACAGCAAGGTCGTTGAATTTAGCTTGCCGGTGGTTCGAATGGTAGTGGCAAATAGCTCGCCACGACCTTTTCGGCCCAGTTAATAACTTCTGTCTGAATACGTTGGTCATTTGATGACAGGAGTCACTCCCACGCCTCGAGAGAGGAAGCTCCAAAACTGGAGCTACTGCACGCAGTGTTTCATTAAAGTTAGGGTTTATTGCAAATTTGATGGTCTGTGTGTTTGTGTTTCTTGATTGCTGACGAGGGTGGTCTACGGTGCATGACGTAGCAAGGGTGGCAACATTGGCTTCCCTATAACATGCTAATCTGGCCTCCCTTAGCTTCGGTGTTTGAGTAGGCAACTTTGCATTTCCTTGAGATTTAACAGCTTATCGTCTACCTATATCTGCTGGGGAATGGGATTGGCTCAAGGTCATTGCGAGGCGATAAATGACCTTGGGAGAAAAGACCTAGTCGAGCTTTCGCTCCAAAAGTAGAAGTACGTAGGGATGCCAACCAGGTGAGTGTACGTTTGACTACCCTACATTGATTGTGAGCGAAGTGGGAATGGAAAGAGGGAGATGGAGATGGTGAGTGGTGCACTCACACAGAAGGACGCACTTTAAAGGAATCGAAAAGCACGACAGGCACGGCATTAAAAGGGGCCCTGCAACACTTTTCCAAGTAACCATCGAATGGCTTCATTAAATGAGTTTATTGCCTCCGAATGGACCGCTGCAAAAAATTTTTAGAATCCGTCAAGTACGAGCGGAGTTACAGATTTGGCACACGCTGTAATTGTTTCCTCTCTCCTCTCGTCCCGACGAACGCGCTGGCAAGCAGGGAGGGTTGGCAAGGGGGAAAGAAGTTACGTCACGCGCGCGTCGTGACCTTGAGCATTTATTCTTTTTTTTTAAATGCGGAGCTTTTCTTAGTCGCACCTGCGGCGTCGGCCGCCGTCCACACCCCCACTGCGCATGCTCGGCTCGTCTCGTGCCGGCAGCAGGCCTCTCCTCTGAGAGGCAGCAGGCCTCTCTTCGTGCCGGCAGCAGGCCTATCCGCGCGTCCGCATGCTGGCTTGAATTGAACAAGTAACACCAGGGACAACACGTGAACTTATTTCGCGAGAGAGTAAGCAGACGTTTTGAAAGTAATAGTCAAGGATAACAAGAGGCGGTTAATTACTAAATACTGCGAGGATGGTGTACGCAGCCTTGATATCGTTCAAGAATAGTAACTGGAAAAGGGTACTCTTTGCTAAGCAAAAGTACCCACTCGAAGAGGAATATATGTATAAGCCTGATCGTGACCAAAGTTCTCAACAGTGACTGGCTCCCTTCTGCAGCTTGCCTACTTGCCAAAGGGAGCCAACACGATCAAGAACTTTCATCCGGATCAGGCCCTAGCGCGTTATTATCGCTGACCAGTTACTCCTCAATCGCAAGGACTGTGAAGCAGCTGTGGACTGTGTGTAGATGGACGACTTCGTTGGTCCAAGAGTTGTGAAGCCTTTATGAGTTTAGGAACGAACAGAGTAAGTTCACTGGAAATCCGTAATCATCAAACAGCGAGCGCGTGTGAGAATGGCACCCGCTGTCATGCGGACCTAAAGCAATCGGAAGTTATACACCACTGCCTCTTATCTTCTTCTTATCTCGTCGCACGCTTTCGAACCCCTTTTCTTACGCCTCTTGCGTCGCGCTACTTGAGGTGGCTCGGACAATGATATCGCCTTGTACAAAGCGCCGGGAAGTGAGCAAAGATATGCGTACACGATGCAAAGTTAATCGATAACGCATCTCCTGCGTGGTTTCTACTGGCTCGCCCTGTTCCGTATAGGTCAGTATACCAAGCTCGCACAATATTTGCATAACGAAATGCTTCTACGCACTGACACTTCTGCATTTAGCTTCGACTCGCGTTATCTGTGTTCGAAGGAAAACACCGACGGAGCTGCCTCTCGTCGGCTTGAAAAGAGCTGCTTGTTCACAAACACTCGAGGAAAGAAAGGACAGGGAACGTGGCTTGCTGTTATATTCTATGTATGCGCTGTTGTGCTACTGCTGTTGCGTGTTTTCTTAAGCCAGTCTACGAAATAGTCCTGTAACCGACATGCCCAATTCTTGAAGCGCATTCGCAACTCGTAATAATTTAATATAACTAGCAAACTCCGGTTTGGCGAAGAGAAAAAGCATAGTGACATGCTTTATGCGTAGATTTACGTATGAAGTAGTCAATATTATCTGTATTCATGGACATATTAGTCTCAGAGTGCAAGTACCTCGGAGTGTACTTTACCCCGAAGCTTAAATGGAACGTACGTGTCCAGCACACAATATCTAAGGCAAGTTAAATGTTTTTTTATTCGCAAAAATTTCAAATGAGCGTTCAAATATGTTAAAAAAACACTACACTTTTTACATGTTAGGTCTATCCTAGATTCCGCCTCTATGATTTGGGACCCTTATCAAGACTGTTTGATACAAGCTACTGAAAAACTTGAAAATCGGGCTGCACGATTCGTGTCCGGTACCTACAACTCTTCTCAAAGTGTCACTGAGTTAAAGGCATTGCTGGTCTGGGAAACGTTAACAACTAGAAGAAAAGACTTAAGACTCAAATTATTTCACCGTATCTTTTATGATCAAATAGGCAATGACAGCCGCGCCTACCTGTCAGAACCATCCTACATTTCGACTGGGCACGACCACTCCAAGAAAGTACAAACAATTTTTTCAAATCTTTTTCCCACAAACTGTACGAGATTGCAACTTGTTACCCGAACACTGTGTCTTTGTATCTGATAATCATGATTTTTATTCCCGATCGTGTTTATAATAATATATAATTGTCCTAGTTTTGTTTGAGCTTTCTGTTATCTTTGAAAATGTTAACCTACTGTATTTTTCACCTTGTTTAGCTTGATGTTAACCTTATTTTATATATTTTTGCTTATCGCTGCAAAACATGTAGCACATGGTACTAAAACTGTCTCCCCTGCAATAATGCATAAGAAAGAAAGAACAAGGCGATATAAACGATTGCGACTAGGTCTGCTATACATTGTTTGAAGAGTACGGTAGTAGGTACTAAACTTTAACAGAGCCACTGTGTTAGGTGGTTATCGTATACATTCATCACTTCTTACCGTCTTCGTCATCATCGTTCATCACTGTTTTCTTCCTTCTTTTCTTTCCTCTGTTCCGAGTAACAGGGCCCAACATGCTACGCGTTACCGCTATCTCTGCTGTTATTAGTAAACTCTCTCTTCTCGTTGGAATGATTATGTTAAAACAAAACTCTACAGCAGAAAATGCACCAGGCAGCATGCATAGGACGTTGAAGAAACGGGCGAACAGATCTACGCTTCGCGACGGGCAAGTTCTTCGGCCTATAACCCCTTCGCGTTGCGATCATCGCACGACAGATGGCGCTAGTTGCCGGTCGAGGGAGTCACGGGGCTTTAGTGAAGGAGTTTCCTGTGCCCTGCGATCGCAACGGACAAAGCGGAGGTCCACGGATGGAGGTCGCGAATGTGTTCTTGTGTACACACCTACTCTAGCACGGCGCTGTCGGCAAGCGTCCACCCGACGGGGTAACATGGACCGCGACAGGAAGAAGGAGGGGCGCACAGCTCTTGACCAATGGGTGTTTGACACGAGCCACTTTGGCTTAACGAGCCATGCTTGCTTGCTTGGGCGGGCCGCTCTCTTGGACCCGTGCCTCTTTTGTCTTACCTTGTCGTCCGACGACGCGGTGCATGCCAGACCCCGCCGTAACGCGTCTCGCGGGGTTTGTGCGCGGGGCAGCGCCCGTTTGTCAACGACGCTTAGCATGTGTGCCAGTTGCCTGCCGTCAGTCCGGAGTGGCGGTGGTCTGGTACTCGTAGACGGGCCAGTGCACGGCTTACCCCCACCCCTCGAACTGCATCGATCGAGAAAAGCCGTCGGGCCAACCATGCCATTCGCGCGTGCTCGACTTTTATATTTCACGTGCCCGCTTTCTCGTGTCACGCGACGAACACACACACACAACCATATATATATATATATATATATATATATATATATATATATATATATATATATATATATTTGTCGCTTCGAATAGCGGGAAAATAAAATGCTGATGATTCATAACAAAATTTGCGAAAGAACTGGAACCAACATTAACATAAAAAGTATGCGTGGCTTTAACTGACTTAACGTCGTGAAGGCTACTGTACAGAGGAGCTGGGGGGAGGACTGAGCGTTGAAATGCAAATTGATGCAAAGCTAGGCGAACATGGGCATGGTTTAGCACTGGAGGAACACCCTCCTCTCCATTTGACCACCTGTATGTATCCAACCTCCAACTCGCCTCCGCTATTCTATGCTTTAACCTCACTCTCTCATTTGTCTCCTCCTCATCCTCACTTCCCTTTCCGACCTGAGATCTGAGAGGCCACGTAGAAAGGAGTGCGTGGTTGGGACCTGGTCCGCCAGGTGCCGCAACGATCTCAACCGTTCACGAAAAAACAGTCTGCTCTTTGAACGAACATATTCAGTTAATTTTATTTTATTGTTCTGATGGTTAATTGGCCATTATCCTGACTGAACTTCTACTCCGATATCACATGTATTATGTACAACTCTTAACTCGAACCGTTACTTCAATTTTATACGAGTTCCTATTTCTTATAGGGGTTCCGTAACACTTGAGTCGGCGCTCAACTTCTGCTTGGCTGGGGGTAAATTCCAGTGTGCTCCTTGAGAAACGTAATGTCGCCAGGTGCTAACGCCATCAAACCTACTGATTGCTTGCATACGTAGTTGTTCTAGACTACAAGCATGTTGAATGCATCTTCTAATGGAATACTCAGCAGTTTGAAGGCGTCCATAACTCAAGTGAACTCGTGCTTAGTGGAAACTCCAAGGATAGTGCGCAGTGACAGTTGGCGGCAATCATGACTGACTAAGAAGGCGTGTGTCTGTGCCCTCTGCTTTATTTCTCTCTCTATTTATTCTATTATATTCGATTGTCCCACTCTGTTATTCCAGCGCACGGTCGCATAACAATTTGTGGTTTCTGGTTAACCTTCTGCCTTTTCCATCTTCTTTGTTTCTTTCACAAATACACACAACTAAACCAGGGCATAATCATATTTTTCTCATCTCATAGCACTCACCCCCCCCCCCCCCCCCGAAAAATTTAAGAAGCTCATCTGAAAGTCGAGACGCCGGGTTAATTTTGTTGCTTTGGATTTTTCACTTTATCGGGCTGTAATAATACATTTTGGGTATAAGCGATAATAATCATTTTTAGGGTTTCACGCGCCACAGCCGTAATTGTGAGGCGCGCCGTACAGGGGCGGACACCGTATTTGTTCTGACCGCTGGTGTTCTTTAACTTGAACCTCAATCTTGGCAAACGATTCTCTTTTTTGTTTTTGTTTTTCTTGCGATTCGACTGCATCGAAATTCGGCAGCCGTGGACGGCAATCGAAACCGCTTACTAGCATCGGAACACCGTAGCTGCTGACATACACCACAGCGGATCGGTGTCAATAGACAGCTTTAGTTGGGCGTCCACAGCAGCTCGGCGGACGCAGCCAGCCAGCCATTTCCAATGGCAACCTGCGTCCGTAGAGCCGTTGCGGACGCCCTACTAAGACTGCCTAATTACAGAAATTCGGATTAGACGCCAGGCACGAAGTCACGACGGAACGAGCGCTATCTATCGGGCTCTGACGAAACGGGGCTTTGCTGAACTACTCCTAACTTCAAGGACGAACATGGCGCATCTTCCCTCTCGGAGACATCGGAGCGCACGGCGCCGCTTCGTTTCCTAAGCTCTCTACGAAACGCCCAATACGCCGTGAACACGGACGACTGTATATAGCGGCTCTAACGCGTCCCTTCCGTATAGGCACGGTGCTGGTCCAGTGGCAACGCGTCGAGAACGCTGTTGCCATTTCTCGGGATCTACGAGCTCCCTGGGCCGACTGTTTGCCGTTCCCGTTAGGGAGGAGGCTTCCCGGGGAAGAAACAAGAAGCAAAGAGAGGTACGTCCTCTCCTGGGGAAAGGGGAGCAGCTCGGCCCGAACGGAAATGAATGGACGGCCGGCAGCGCGCACCGATGGTGTACTTAATGCCTCACTTGTCGGGTCCCCTCACGGCTGTGTACAGAGCCAGTCGTTTGTCTTCGGCGCTTCGAGTTCAGTTCCGCGAGACACGTTGACAGTGGACGCTTTTTAATAATACAGACGCAGTAGTTCTTCCGCGAACAGGAAAGAGAAAAAAACGCTCGCCTTGTATATATGTTGCACCGACATTGTCTATCATTGTTCATACATTGTTTATGGCAGCGTGTGGGCTCACGTATTGTATCAACCGCGGAGTAAACCGACCAGTGATCCTAAACGCCCGAGCGTAGACCCTTAGGCACAATAAACGTAACGAAATAGGCTTGTTGAAGGGGTGCTGAATCACGTACCCCTCGTGTTTGGTAAAAAAAAATACATAGAGCGGAAAGCAGACGCTGCTGGGAAACAGCTCAACCAAATCTTGCAGTTTAGCGCGGCAAGGAGGGTTCACAGGCGGAGCGCGAAGCTCTCAATTTCTCAAGCGCGCTCTCTTCATACAGAGGCCCGCCCTCACTGTCTTCGGTGGGCGGGGCGCCACCTGTGTGTCGTCATACAGCAGGTTGTTTCATTTGGCCGATATCTGACAAAAATCAAGAGCGGCTTTAGATTAGATTTGCCAAGGGGTGCCGCCACGTGCCGGGCGCATGCGCTCTATAGTGTGCTAAAATTACACAATAAGTACACTAGCTTGCACCGGAATAACACCGGGAGAGAGCGATCAGGTTTCTCGACGCGCGCTCAGGGTCACGAGGCGCGTTTGACGTAGTTTCTCTCCCCATTGTCATCCCTCCCTGTGTAGCTTCCAGCGCGCTCGTCGGGACGAAAGAAGAGACAAAGCGCTTAAGGCGCTCGGCAAATCCCTGTAACTTCACTCGTACGTGACGAATTCTAAATTTTTTTTGCGGCGATCGATTCGTGAGGCAATAAACTCCGATACTGAGAAGAATCGATCATTACTTGGATAAGTGGTTCAGGACCGCTTCAATGGCTTCTCAATACACGTTGTATGTGTAGATTGCATACATGTGTCTGCTTGTATGAGATACAGACAGAGATGCAAGTGAGGTGTAAGGTGGCAAATCGATCGACAAGATGTATACGTTGATAACGTTCGTACGTGCTAATTGCATGTAATGTATATTCACATGTACACGGTGTAGACTCTAGACTCGCTATATCGGTGGCGGTTATACGTATAAGGTGCAGGTTCCGTTTCGCCAATAAGCGTTTGTAGAGCAGGCGCAGACGACAGTGATGAAGGCGCCGTCGGGCGTCTCTCGACGCTGACGCTGACAAGGAGAAGCCGATACTACTGCTTGCTGCAACTGCCGGAGTCGAACGTTGGTGTGCGGGTCCGACCGTGGAGAGGAGCCGATTGATAGGCGGTTGACGAGGGCGATCGGCGTGACCAGCGTCCTGGTACGTTAGAGACAGTCCAGGCACCAGGTGGCCGCGTCTGCATCGTGTGAAGGGCGCCGATCGCTGGTTCCGAACCGATCAGCGCTGCATTTTCTTCGGAGTCGGGCAGCAAGTTGGTATGTTGAAACGTCGAGTGGTGAGAGGACGGACACCACACCGCCGTACCGAGCGCTTTGACCTCACCGGCGTGCGGCCGCCGTAGCTCCTTGTCAGGGGAAACGTCCTCAGTGTCTTGACAGCCGGTGGTAGGTCCTGAACCTCGGGATTGCAGCCCGTTTTCGCGTGGTGGACGGTCGGATGGCGTGGATGGTGATGTCTCCGGAATCGGTGGGCGAGCCGCGTGCGAGACGTATATATAGTCCACGATAGATTTTACGGCGTGCGCATTTGTAGACAACATAGAGTGTCACAGCTGCCGTGGGTCGTCGATGTTTGGAAACACGCGCGGATAGCCGGCTTAGACTCTCAAGTAGCGCACCTCTCGGTGGGTGGGTCGATGGATGGCGGAAGTTGGGCCACCTCGTCGTGATGCCTGGACGCAGGATGGCACGCGCTCGAGACCAACCGTCAGGTAGACTCTGTTGAAATGGGCGGTGGAATTAAGTCATGTATTGTGCGGCCGTTTTCCTGACGGGGGCTATGCTTAGCGCCGAGGAACTGGAGGATGGCGTCCCGTAAGGGCGCGGACCCGTCGGGAGTGAGGTGACGTTTGCGGTTAGGTGGGAGAACGTATTCGAGGACCCTCAAACATAAATTCCTGCAGCCAGATGTTATTGGGCGCTAGGGCCGCCTCGAACTGCTCGAACCAGGATTCGAGGCAGGAGGTTCGGAACGGTGGCAGCGGCGGGCCGAATACCGGCCTCCATTCGTCGGGTGGCTGGAACATGGCCGCGGAAATCCGTAGCAACGATGCAACGCTAGTCGCTGGTTCTTGCGTCCGGGTCACCAAATGGTGAGCAGACAGACGTGACGGCTCCTGACGAGGCCGTGCCGTCGTCGCTTCTTTATTGAGACGCGGGCAAAGCGTGAGACCGAAGCGGTTGCAGCTGATGCGTCCAGCAAAGCCAAGGGCCAGAGTGTTCACATTGTACCTCGTGGCTCGTGCACCTCCAGCCACCCTGGTCTCTTCTTTTTTTGTCGCGTCTGCCGCGGCGCTACACGTTCATACAATCGTACGCTTTCCACATATTAAAAAAAAGGAGTACAATTTACAATTGCCGTAGGAATTCGCGCACTTTGCCAAGAGTACAAAGCAAGCTCGTCTGTTCTTCGTATATTTCTTAAACGGGCCCTGGACCACTTATCCAAGTAATCATCGATTCACCTTACTATCGGAGCTTATTGCCTCACGAATCGAATGCCGCAGTTTTTTTAAGAATCTGTTACGTACAAGCGGCGTAACAGGGATTGTCGCGGGGGGGGGGGGGGGGTGTAATGTAGTTGTAGAACTATAGACCGCGGTGTGGCAACGTCGCGGCGCCCCGCGGCGGCCCCGGTAACTATACAGCAAACGATGCTCAAGTCAGCCAATGGCCGGGTTCATGTGTTTACGACGCAGAAAAAATTGAGCTTATGACATTATTTGTCGAAAGAGCGAGCGATTTCTAGCCGACTTTGAACCTTAGTTCGAAATTCCATGCCGAGAGCAGCACTATTATGTTTGGCTCCCTTGTTCGCAGCAGCTTCGACTATAGCGATCGGTAGCATTTTCTGACCATGTTCAAGAAGTGTTGCAGGGTCCTTTTAAGAAATGTGCATGACTTGGAGGAGGAGGAGGAATAAACTTTATTGAAGAAAGAGCCGGCGGCAGGGTCACCCAAGGTTCTCTGCATCTCTAGTTTAGGATACCGTGGGTCTTAGCCCTAACAGCTTGGCCCTCTTCACCAGACGTTGCTGGCCTTTAATGCTTGAGCTTGTCAGCTGGGCCTCCCACCGCTGAAATGTTCATGCTCTGTTTTGTTATTTTATCAAGATTGATATGCGACAGTTCCGGAGGCAATTAAGACTCCATGACGTCAGCTTTATCTGCTAAAATGCTTTCTATATAGCATGCGTAGCGGCCTTCCCATACACGGATTAAGGCGAAAGGGTTGCTCTCTGTATAGGACTGACTACGTGTCCACAAAAACTTCTTGGGTGACAGGTGAAAAGGAGCGAAGGCACACAAAGAAATTATCCCGATCTCTCCCACTGCGGCGTGATTCATAACCAGATCGGGGTTTTGGCACGTCAAACTCTATAACTAAATTGCGATTGAAGTCGTGTTTCAAAGTGAGCCGCGCAAAACAAACAAACAGCAAGAACAACAAAAAAGGACAGGCACACGAGTATACGCGCAGTGTACTCTTTTCGCGTTGTGTAAGTGCCGTGGCGAATTTTACAATCCACCGGCTTGTGTAAACGCTCATAACCCGAACGAATTTCCTTACCTTAACCTCTCTCCGTCTTCACCTTCTTTCCATACCCCCTATTTCGCCGCCACATTGCAGTGTAGCAAGCTTAAAAACTCTTATCTGGTTATACCTCCTGCCTTGCCTCTTTCTCCTCTCCTCCCTCTCTATCTCTCTCATCATGTCGCACCATGCTCAGACAGAAGCACCTCTTATTCAAGTTCGAAAGATAAAGCGAAAAGCCTGCGATCACCACCTTCCTCTTCGCGTTTAGCTTCTGCCACTTTTGGATCACAATAATGTTCTCACTCACTCACTCACTCACTCACTCACTCACTCACTCACTCACTCACTCACTCACTCACTCACTCACTCACTCACTCACTCACTCACTCACTCACTCACTCACTCACTCACTCACTCACTCACTCACTCACTCACTCACTCACTCACTCACTCACTCACTCACTCACTCACTCACTCACTCACTCACTCACTCACTCACTCACTCACTCACTCACTCACTCACTCACTCACTCACTCACTCACTCACTCACTCACTCACTCACTCACTCACTCACTCACTCACTCACTCACTCATGACTGTTCCTCCGCTCATGGCGTACCAACAACGACGCACATACTGCGGTGAAGGTCACTGCACGGAAGTTGCAAGCGTGCCTTATACGCGCACGAGTACGGTGAGTCGGGCCAGCGAGATCGCCTTCGTACTCGGTAAAGCTTAGGGTGCGTGCGGGGACAGCGGGGGTCGGCACGAGGGGGCCGGTGTTGTGCTCGATGCAGCGGCCACCGATTGACCGTCTTGTGCTTCCTTCGAGGCGCGTACGTTGTTAGCGATGCAGCGTGTTTTTCCTCCCTCTCCGAGGCAGAGCGACGCGGGCCGTAATTGTGTCGACTGATTGGCTCGGACTCCCCCGGTGACCCCTATAGAGGTGGCACTGTTACTCGGGCTGGGGCCTGCCGGATCCCCCTCGCGCAACGCATTGTTGCTTGCCTACTTTTATTATTTTGGCCTGTATTGTACCGTATGCGATGCTGCTGCATTGTATTTCGTTCTTTTCCTTGTTACACCGCCGTCTATGCTGAAGATTGAACGGTCGCAGCTACCCTGCAGCCGCTGTGACTCAGTGTTGCTGTCGTGCCGCTGCCTGACGCGAGGTCACGGGATCGATTCCCGACGGACATTCTCGTAAAGACGAGAGGAAAGAACGCTACTGTATTGAGCGTTCACGGATAATTAAATAATGCCGTGCGTTCTCAATTTATAAGCATTTACTTATTGCGCCGCCTGTGATCACTCGTTGCATTTCGAAGTGAAGCACAGGATGCTTGTGAATGTTTCTCTTTTCCAATCAATCAATCAATCAATCAATCAATCAATCAATCAATCAATCAATCAATCAATCAATCAATCAATCAATCAATCAATCAATCAATCAATCAAGTATTTAATCAAATACCCATTCATTCAAATGATGGCGGGTGGTCCTCACCTTTGTGCACAGTAGCCCCATTATCGTAGATATGAGCTGCTTACTTAGTTATAGCAAATCGCTTGAAGTTGATTTCGTTTCAGGTAAAGTATGCTTTCATACTAAAGGTTCCGATGAAGGAAAAAATATATCTTCCCTACAACTAAATAAAAGGCGACCTATATCGCTCTTCAATGTGCAGAGTCCCCTCAAGAAGTTATTCACTTGTGTAGTGTGACGGCTTTTAAAGGGGGCCTGCAACACTTTTAACACGAAAGTGTTTTATGCCGGGGTCCACCAAGACTTCAGTGACGTATTTCCGTCGCGGAAATGACGTCGAAAAAATATACGCGATCAGATGGCGAAGAAAAAAAGTTCCGTCAACGGGCATCGAACCCACGACCGCTCGGTCCGCAACAACAGATGCCGGGCACGCTATCCACTGCGCCACGGCCACTTTTTTTTTCTTTATTGTCTGCGCCACGGCCACATACTCTACAGGCTTTATACTCTACAGGCTTTACAAACGCGCCTTTTATATCTACCACTCTCCCGGTCAGTAGGGTGGTGTTGCCCGCTGGGAGCGGTAAAGTAAAGTAATTCGTCATTACTATGGCCTCCGCGATTAGCACCTGCAACGCGTTACACGTCCCTCCCATTCGGCGTGTTTTCAATAGAAGTTCAATTTTGTCAGTGCCTTAACACACCGCGAGGTGGTGAGCCAAGCGTCGTTAGAGTTAGCGTCGTAAAAGCGTCGGCCTCGCCCATAGCTCTGCGACGCGCGCCTGCCTCACCTGGCTGTATCACCGCGTTCCCCGCTCACGCGGTCGCCCCTAGAGAAATCGCGGCCGGCTACCGGGGCGGCACGACGCGCTTGCGTTTCCCTCTAGTCCGGCCATGGTGTTCAATCAGATTTTAACATGCCGCGTAATGGCGACCACGTTCTGCGTCCAATATGAGACGCTCTTCTGGCTATCACAACTAGTTCTCTGATTACGCTTTCACCGTTAACTACTACAACTACCACAAGGGTTTGTTTAACCATTTAGCAGGGACGTTAGTCGTCTGGATGGAGATGTACCACCAATCATCAGATTGGGCACATCCACCTTAAACGGTGCTATAACTGCAAGACATCAATATACATTGTGCAAACTTTCTTATATCAATGTACAGCAAACATTTAGTTACTTCTGCAAGGGCACGCTTTACTTTCGTGTAATTCCGATTCCTATGACGGAGGGATCAACCATGTTTTTTTTTTTTTTTTTTTTTGATCATGGTCAAAAAACGCGACTGATCGGTAGTCGAGGTTCCTGTGAACGTGTCAGCCAAATATTATAGTACTGCACGCGGCAGAGAATTAACAATTACGTTTCAAAGACAGCTAGAAGTCGCTCACTCTTCTCTCCGCAAATTCCGTGATTGACGGGGCCGACTACGTCATAGGCGGAAGGACACAGCCATTAACTGATTTGAGCATTCGTGTGCTGCATAGTTACCACGACCGCCACAAGGTGTCACCACGTACCCGCGCCGAGCTTTTTAGCACTGCTAGAGGACGGACGTGTTTTTCGTGGGCTCCGGAATGACAGCGTCAGATAAGTGTTTTTTTTTTTTGCATGATTCGAGCTTGTTTCTTTAGTTAAGCCACTAGATTGCAGCTTAATAGAGCTTACAACTTTGTGCTGTTGGTACAAAGTGGTGTGACAGTCGCTTCGGGTGTTTTTTTTTTTTTTTAATATTTGTTTTTTGGCCACCACGTGGCTGAAAGGTGCACAGGTGCTTTGAAGTGTAACATACTTGCGGAGTTTTGTGATATCATTTGGCTTTAAGTGTATCTAATCTGCCGCGTGAATGCTCTATAGCCATGGTCAAAAAGACCGTAAAGTGTTCAGGATGCGGAATGGGGCGGAAAATAGAGGTTTGTGAGGATGAGACGACAGAGAGAGCTGACGCCAAGTGTAAGCAATGCGAGTTAGAGGCGAAGATGGAAATAATGATGGCCGCCCAGAATGAGCTCAAGGTGAGAATCTCCGAGCTGGAGAAAGCGGTAGCGACAGAGCGGGAAAAAACGATGGCTATGGCGGAAAGGCTTAAGTCAGCCGAGGAGGGATTGGCAAAGGTAGCCATGCCAGCAAATGTAGCCATGCCAGCAAATGTAGCCACGGGGAACAGGGAAGCAGGCGACAGCGGGAAAAATGGGGCATCGACCCCCACAGTGGTAGGCGCGAAGGGGGAAACAGGTTTGGAAAAGACAGGTGCAAGGGACACAGGACCCACCTTCCGCGAAGTAGTCTTGGGAACGGGAGGGGACAAAACAACAGCAGTAGCACGCGCTAGTAACAGGTGCAGTGGCCAGGTGCGGGAGAGTCCACCAGAAAAGTCGGATCACGTGATAATCGCCGGGGACTCGAACTTAGCTACATGCGCAGAAGCAGTCAAGGAAAGGGTGAGAGGCGACAAACGAGTTTTAATAGGAAAGTTCCCGGGCCATAGGCTGGGATCAGTGATGAGACAAGCTAACGCAAAACTCGCAGCTAAGTCTAATGGACGTAACCTCGTGATAATCGCGGGAGGTCTAAACGACGTCTTGAGTAACGAATCAGCCGAACTAGCGACCACATTGGCGAAAGGGGTCGATGACATGCGCGCCATTTCCCCTCAGGTGCAGATAGTGGTATGCACAATACCGGAGGTACCGGTGCGTGACGGCAACCTGCAAAGAGCGGTTGTCGACGCAAACAAAGAGATATGGCAGATGAGTAGAGAGAAAGGCATCGAGGTAGTGGAAATAAACAGAGAGGTGCACAGGTGGGGTGGTTTTCGAAGAGACGGAATACACTTCGATAGGAGGCTTGGCCATGAGGTGGGTTGGCGTCTTGCAGGACGCGCAGTAGCTTTTTTGGGGGGCACGCGGGCCCTTCGGTGCCCATGGTAGCTTGTAATGAGGAAAACAACCAGGGGGACTCTTTGACAGGTAGTATAGCGAAAAAACAGAGAAAAGGTAAAAGAAGGGAGAAGGCGCGTGTTGCAATTAGTTACATTAACATGCAGGGTGGCAGAAAAAAGGCAAAATGGTTAGAGATTGAGGGACAGTTAAACAAGGAACAGATAGGTGTTTATGCGGTTACAGAAACACACCTTAGAGACTTGGAAGAGCCACCACATATTGAAAATTATGTTTGGGAAGGATGTAACAGGATCACATCAGAAAGGAGAGGTGGGGGGGTTGGAATGCTAATTCATAGCAGAACAAAATGGGAGAGAGTGAAACAAACGTGTTCAGAGCACATGTGGGTTTCGGGCACAGTAGGTGGAAAGAAAACGTGGCTAGGTGTAGCTTACTTGTGGACAGGCAATAACTGCAGAGAAAAGAATCTGGAGATAGTGAAATGCATAAGCACCGATATTAAAGAATTTGGTCATGATGCCGAGATAATCCTTCTAGGGGACATGAACGCTCACATTCATGACCTTGACGGATATTCAGACACCAATGGCAAGTTATTGCTAGATCTCTGCGAGCAACATAGTCTTGAGATAGTTAACGTGGGGCCTAAGTGTGAGGGGCAGATCACGTGGGAAGTCAGAAACAGGCAATCGAGCATTGATTACTGTCTCATGACAGAAGGAATATATGACAAACTTAGAGAGATGAGAATAGACGAAGAAGGCATTAACAGCTTGGGTAGTGATCATAAACGCATAATATTACAAATGGGATATAAAACTGAAAATAAGAACATAGAATCAAAGTTTGGCAGCTCGTATCTAAATGACAAACAAATAACAAATATAGCCGCAAGAGTCGAGGAAAAAGTAGACGAACTACCAGGCAAAGACTGGAAGTATAGTGAGCTGCTACATGTAATCACGAAAGAAATGGAAATAGAGAAGAAAACTATTTGTTGGAAAGGAAAGAAAAAGCCAAAAAGTTGGTGGAACAAAGAAATCCGGGAAGCGATCGAGATGCGACGTCAGGCATCACGGGAGCACAGACAGGCAAAAAAGGAGAAGCGGCCACAGGACGAAGTCAACTAAATATGGGAAATATATTTAGAGCAAAAATCCATTGTGCAGAAATTAGTCGAGGCAAAAATTAAAGGTGAAAGTGAACGCTGGATGACAGAGATTCGCGAAAAGAAGAAGGCCGCGCCTAGGATATTTTGGAGCCACCTAAAAGCGCTGGGTAGGAAGTCTGTCACAATGCAACAACATATGGTAGATGAAGGAGGAAATAAATTGGAAGGATATGAAGCGCTAGGTTACATCCGAAAGATAACAGCCGATTCGTTTAAAAAGGTCCCCCAGGGGATTCCCCCGGTGAGTAAAAGTACGCAAAGGAGTGCAACCGACGAAGATGTAGTACTAGAGAATTTCAATTGGAAGAAGGCCGAAGGAAAAATTCCTAAGCGCACTACTCCGGGCTTAGATGGGGTTCCCGTCAGCCTCATTAACGAACTCGGACATAACACTAAAGAAGCACTGCTGAAAGCCGTAGAAAAGTGCTTACAGGAGAGGGAAATACCAGACAGTTGGAGAAAAAGTAGAATGAACTTAATCTATAAAGGCAAGGGAGAAAAGGATAACATTCGCTCGTATAGACCGCTAACAATTACATCGGTGCTATACAGGTTGGCGATGCAGGCAGTAAAATTAAAAATAGAAGCGTGGGTAGAACAAAATGATATTTTGGGAGAACTTCAGAATGGATTTCGAATCGACAGGCGGTTAGACGATAATCTGTTTGTTCTTACCCAGTGTATAGAAATATCTAAAATAGAAAACAGGCCCTTATACGTAGCTTATCTAGATATCACCGGGGCGTATGACAACGTTAATCAGGAAATTTTGTGGGATATATTGAAGGAAGTGGGCATAGGTGACGACTGTGTACAGCTTTTGAGGGAAATATACCGAGGAAATACAGTTTGTATAGAATGGGAAGGAATAAGTAGCAAGGACAGCGTTGAAATTAGCAAGGGGCTGAGACAGGGATGCCCTTTGTCCCCGCTGTTATTCATGCTGTACATGGCGAGGATGGAAAAAGCGCTAGAAGGTAGCAACATTGGATTTAATTTGTCACACAGACAGGTCGGAGCGATGGTTGAGCAGAAGCTTCCAGGTCTATTTTATGCTGATGATATTGTCTTATTTGCGGACAGTCAAGATGATATACAGCGACTGGCAGATATATGCGGAAGGGAGTGTGAAGCTCTAGGACTAGGATTTAGTGCAACAAAATGTGGATTGATGGTATTCAATGATCACGGAGACCATACGGTATTAATACAGGGCCAAAAAATACCGAGGGTAAGCGAGTACAAGTACCTCGGAGTATGGGTAAATGAGGGGGATAGATATATGGAGGTACAAGAGAAAGCATCGGTAGCAAAGGGAAAGAGGAATGCTGCAATTATGAAGCACAGAGCTTTATGGGGATACAATAGGTACGAGGTGCTTCGAGGGCTGTGGAAGGGTGTGATGGTTCCGGGGCTTACATTTGGGAACTCAGTGGTGTGCATGAAGTCAGAGGTGCAATCAGGAATGGATGTAAATCAAAGGACGGTGGGCCGCCTCGCGTTGGGCGCTCACGGGAAGACGACAAATGAGGCGGTAAAGGGTGATATGGGATGGACAGGCTTTGAAGTGAGGGAAGCACAGAGCAAAATGAGATTCGAAGAGAGGCTGAGGAAAATGAAGGAGAGTAGATGGGCAGAGAAGGTTTTCAGGTATTTGTATAGAAAAAGCGTTGACACGCAGTGGAGAAAAAGAACCAGGAGGCTCACCAGTAAATATACGGCTGGCAGTGCGGGCGATATGGCAACAAGGAGCATTAAGCGGAAGGTCAGAGAGGCGGAGAGGACTTATTGGATGACAGCGATGGAAAAGAAGCCGGCTCTGAGTAACTACCGAAAAGGAAAAAAACGAAATAAGGAGGGAAAGGTTTTATGATAATTCAAGGGGAAGCGCTTTACTGTTTGAAGCAAGGTCGGGCTGCCTTAGAACGCGTAGTTATAAAGCGAGATTTAGTAACGAAGAAGAACAATGTACATGCTGCGGGGGAACTAAGGAAACGATGGAACATGTACTGATTGAATGTGGCGATATTCACCCAGGTATACGTGTGGGCACGAGTCTACATGAAGCCTTGGGTTTTAGGGACAACAATGGAAAGCTGAACACGTCCGCGATAGAAATAAGTAAGAGACGGTTAGAGTATTGGTGGCAGAAAAGTAGAGATAAAGAACAAAAATAAATAATGGCGGAAAAATAAGGTCATTCTGCCTTAAGAGGCAGAGAGATGGACCGTGAATTTATATTTTTTGGTATAATAACATAGATTTAATCAATGTAGATAAGGTATTAGGCCAACATGAAACAAGGAAGCTTTTTTTTTTTTCTTTTTTTTTTTCTTCGAGCCTGGTGGCAGACATGTCACCGCCCCGTTTTAAAGGGGACGCTCATAGCATCCATCCATCCGAGCTCTACAGCGCTAAACTTCCCCATCACAGAACTACACTAGCGCCTCTTGATTACGCCGATGAGCCAACGCGTTCAAAGATAAAAGTAAAAAAAAAGGCTGGCGTTCATGACACGCGCTGACATATCTTCTTGCCCCTTTGTCGCCCCCTTTCTATGTATCTTTCAGCGCGCTCATTGGGCTAAAAGGAGAGAGAAAGCGCTTGAGCGACTGAGTGAGTGAAAAGACTTTGTTTATCCGGCGGACGACAATCTTAGCCATAGGCGTGCGCAGGGTTCCCAATCAGGGGGGGCGAAGGTTCATCGCAGCGCCCGCCCCCCTACTAAGTCAATGTACGAGGCAGATTGCCCCCCCCCCCTTTCTTAGGTGACTAGGGGGCTCATTGTATGGGGCAGATTTTGCGTCCCCCCTCTTAGGTGACTAGGGGGGGTGGCCGCCCTCCCTGCCTCCCCCCCTCCCCCCCATGCGGACACCTATGACCCTAGGCCCCGCGAGGGGAGGGTCATCACGATGCGGCCACACAAAAGCGCCTAAAACGTGCGACAGATCCCCGTTGCTACGCTCGTACTTCACGGATTTGAAAAACTTTCGCGGCATTCAATTCTTGAGGCGATAAACTCGAGCAGTGAGGTTATTCGACGATTACTTGGGAAAATGTTGCAGGGCCGCTTTAATGCTGCAACGTTTAATATTTCTCAGTCGGGCAGACGTTTCGCAGTAAAGGTACTACACCTGACACGTCGACATCAGTCGCTGCACTGTGTTTGACTTACCCGTATCAGCAGGAAATAACAAAAAAAAAAAAAAAAAAAAATCCCGCGCTAAATTCTGCGTTAATGTCGTTCCTGTGTAGGTCAAGGTGTAGCTCTAAATTCTGCGCTTAATGCAACCCCACTACCGTGAAATCTGAAGAAGTGCGTAGCACGGCCAACCCAGCGATTCTCTTGGTCGGAATCGCGCGCTTGCCGACGTAATTCGATCAGCCCGATGTTTCAGAAGCGTTTTTCGAAATTTTAGGTAAACTATTGGGATTATTTCTTGGTGATTTTTGTAGTTTATATTATTTTAGGTAATGGTAGGTAGGTAATGGTATTGTGCTGCTGGACACAATAGACAATGGCGTCCGCGTTCTTTTAGGTAAGGTAAAGCTAACAAGGGATAGATCATGCGCCTACGTAATAATATCTGGGGTTTAACGTCCCAAAACCACGGTATGATTATGAGAGACGCCGTAGTGGAGGGCTCCGGAAATTTCGACCACCTGGGGTTCTTTAACGGTCACCTAAATATAAGTACACGGGCCTCAAACATTTTCGCCCCCATCGAAAATGCAGCCGCCGAGGCCGGGATTCGATCCCGCGACCTTCGGGTAAACAGTCGAGTGCCATAACCACTAGACCACCGTGGCGGGGCATCATGTGCCTGCTATTACGTGCGTGTTAAAGAAGTAAAATTTATGCGTAGACCTGCACTGCGGCGTTTCTCGTCGCCACTGTTTAGCCTTGGCCCATAAATCCTTGACTCATTAGTATTGACCAATTAAACCTCGTCGATCCATCGACCAGACAACCCCTCGGCACGAATTCCGTTGTGTTCGTATTACTTTGAAGCCAATAGAACTGTAGCTGTGTACAGGTATTGTGCACTGGCGGCATTAGGCAACTAACGCACATGAAAGATCGTCGGACAAAAATTGTGAAGGCGAACTTATGAAGAATTAAGGTTAGTTCTTCCACTGCTCCTCAGAGGATGCTAGGGGTTTTTGCACACGGGACACGAAGAAATCAATGACGTGTGCCATATACCTAGTGTGAAAATTTATAAATGCTTGGGAGTACTACATAGTCTACTATGGGAAAGCAGTAAGCTGTCCCGGTAGCTTTCGTGAGCAGAAAAGAAAGGGAATGTTTTTTAAGCCGAAAGTCGTAGATGCCTCACTAAACGCGAAACATTGACTGTCGGCGTCGTCAACACTAGTATGAAAAAAAAAAGATCGTCGTCACGTGATGACGTCATCGTGACGTCACATGATGCCATCACCACATGACATTGTCGCCTGGTCAAAGGTGGGCCGAACACGGAGGCAGTGCAAGATCAGGTGAGGCGCCGAAATCTTGCAATGCGCCTCCAATCCCGGGGGCAGTGCAAAACCACGTTAGGTGCAGAATGCTTTCTGAGGGTAAGAAGATGACTCTTTTCTGAGGGTAAGCCATTTAAAGCTAGCCGCGGCCTTTTTTTCTTCTCAGTCAATGAACATACATAAATCGCTGTACATACAAGCTAAATGCACAGCGGAGGTGTATTCTCTGTTACTCGATGATTTTGCTAATGTTTTGCTACAGTCTTGCTATGTTATGCTATATCAAGACCTGCTAAGTTCGGCAAGTCATATCAAGCTTTAACCTTCATATTACAATGGTTGTGCTATATAAAACTAGACAACGTTTATCCCTCATTCACCCTCCTTATGCAAGCTTCATCCCAGTATTTGCCCATGTTTATCATAGTATATACACTAGCTAGACTAAGCTTCAACTACGGCACGCTCCGTCTCTAGCTAACCTCTGGAATGCCTACAGCGCTCTGGAACGTCTAAGGAACCGTTGGTGAGCGTCTTAGCGCTCCGTCTCTGGCTAGAGAGAGAGAGAGAGAGAGAGAAATTTTACACCATCTCCCGCTAAAGGGGACCATGAGGCGATGCGAAGCCGGAGCACTTGCACGATCGCGTTCCGTTGGCGTTCGCTGGGCATGCTACCGACCTCGCGTCGTGGAACGCGAAGAGGGACGCTACGCGCGTCGTATCTTCCATCTAGCCTGGCCGTTAATTCTCACTGGGCGAGCAGGGAACGCGGTCGACAGGCGGGCGAGAGGGACGCAGCGTAGGAGAGGAGGGAGGGGACGCGCATGCGCTCGAGCTCATCGCGGCGTTGCGCAGGAGAGAATTTCGGCACGTCTAGCCCGCGTTTCAGAGGAAGAGTGGAAAGGGGGAGGGGAGAGGGAAAGTGGGGAGGGGAAGGGGAGAGGGAAAGTGGGGAGTGGAGAGGGGGATGAGAGAGGGAAAGTGGGAAGGGGAGAGGGGAAGGGGAAAGGGAAAGCGGAGAGGGGAAGGGGAGAGGGAAAGTGGAGAGGGGAAGGGGGAGGGTATGCACATGCGCAGTAAGGGTGGTCACGCCGCACACCACCACCACCACCGCCACCACCACCACCACCACCGGATTGAGCTCCGCCTTAAGATACTTCGCATCTAAAAGAGGAAAGGCAGGGAGGTTAACCAGAAGAACGTCCGGTTTGCTACCCTGCACTGGGGATAAGGGAACGGGGAATAGAAAGAGAAAGAGAGTCTCTGGCTAGGTTACCACTGGAACGCCTACCGTGCTCTGAAAGAGAGCACGTGCCGGTTCATGATTGTGGTAGTTTTCTAATTCAGCAGGCACATTACGCCCAGCTTAAACATCCCCGCCGTTAAAAGAAGATGGCTTTCGCCTTCGAGTCGTATTAAGCGAATGGATATGAGACCCTGTGGGTTTTTGTACACGTAACTTGCAGAGAAAGAAAACAAGCAAAAACAGTATATATGTTTCACAGACCAATAAATATCTCTGTATATCTCTCTCTATCCAGAGTAGGAGCTGTGTCTAGTAAACGTAGGTAACGATTTTGAGTCTTCTGTACTCTACTGTGGGAGAGCAGTAGGCCGTCCCAAATCCTACGTATGCGTACACTGCTTTCCAGATTGCACGGCACCAGCAAACAACTACTTTACGAATACGTAACGACATACGACATCGCCACCTGGGGGTAGCGGCCGCATGCACACGCAATCTTGTTGAACCTAGCTTCTGGCTCTGCCGGTACACAAGGTGCCCGATAAAGCACCACTCTTTCAGTTAACGCACATTGCTGGTCAAGCGAGAGCCATTCGTCCCGATTCTGGCAGCAGGTGTTCTTTATCAAAGCCAAATAAATCAAATGTAAGCTACGGAAATATTTTCCAGATGTACGGTTAGCTGATTGTTTAATGCGGTTCAACGCCCATACAACGTGTTTTAGAGCACTTGTAGTCACCTCACGCGCGCACCGAAACAGCCGCATTAACCTTCTGTAGCCGGAACAACTCCAGAAGTCCGCGGCATTTCCTGCTCAAAGGCGGATAAGCACAAACCTGTACCAATGGGCGCGCGCTCGGGACTGACGTCATGAGCCGGACGGCTGGTGGCCCCGCCTTCGGAGAGCATCGCCCAGTACATGAGCAGCACTATTTGTTTAGTCGCGGAGACCATAGAGTTTCCTACAATACTTACTAGAGGGAACTCTGGCGCTAGTGTCTATGGGAGCTGCAACGCATGACGCTTCAGCCAGCATGGGAATGACGGGTAGTACACAAATTTGTCTAAACTTCGTACTTTCGGCTCCGTTTAGCTCCGCGTTGGCTGCATCCGCTTTGTCGCAAAACGAATTTCAGCAAAAGTCAGCAGTTTCACTTCGCCACTTTAACTTCTTTAGGCTCAGCGATTCAAATCTGGTCACGAAGTTCACAACGATCCATTCTTTTATCCAAAAGAAAACCAAAACATAGCAATAAACAAAGCCACAAGTACGTTTGAAGCCGCAAGCACGAAGACTAGGCAAATTTGTGTACTACCCATCATTCCCATGGTAGCTGAACGATCGCAGCGCCAGAGTCCCCTCTAGTTAATTTTAGGAAACTCTATGGCGGAGACGATCGGCTATCGCGCTTCGGTCATGTGGGCCTCTCCGGACTTTTTAAGGTGTATCTATAGAACAAGGTTGTTTGTGTTGCTTGAAGCGCTCGAAAGACATACTTCAATTCGCACGTATCTCCAGGAAATAAAACCACAACTGTGTCACTAGTGAAGTTTGTATTTCGAGGAAATTTGGGAAATCTTGCGGTTGACATAGCGAAACTGGAGAGGCAGGGAGAGAGAGAAAGAGATATAAGGGAAAGCAGGGAGGTTAAACCGGTACTGGTAACCGGTTTGAGGTGTGTAGGTTAGTTAGGTACGTGGTCGTGCAGCTGTAGACCATAAGTGTGATCAACAGCACCGTGGTGGTGCAGGAAAACGCGCAAAGCGTCTCAACGCGGGTATACTTGAAAAGCGCACACGACGAAGACGAAAAATTACACCATTTCCCGCTAAAGGGGACCATGAGGCGATGCGAAGCCGGAGCACTTGCACAATCGCGTTCCGTTGGCGTTCGTTGGGCATGCTACCGACCTCGCGTCGTTGAACGCGAAGAGGAACGCTAGGCGCGTCTTGTCTTCCCTCTAGCCTGGCCGTTAATTCTCACAGGGCGAGGGGGAAACACGGTCGACAGGCGTGCGAGAGGGGGGCAGCGTAGGAGAGGAGAGAGAGGGGGAGGGGACGTGCATGCGCGGCGTTGCGCAGGAGAGAATTTCGGCATGTCTAGCCCGCGTTTCAGAGGAAGAGTGGAAAGGGGGAGTAGATCATCGGGCTTCGGCACTGTATCCTAGAGGCCCCGAGAGCAAGTTCCGCCGTCGGAACATCTTATTTTGAAGAGAAAGCTTTGAGTTGCTCACGATCCGAAAAAGCCAGCGTCTGCCCCCTTCGAAACGGCGCCGAAATTTCCATTGGCCGCGACACCACGCCACGCGCGCACTTTCGCGAAACTGAACTGGGGGAAAGGGAACACTCCCTGGCCCGCCAGGTAAAGGTGTTGGTTGACCGCTATTGGCAAGACGCGCTTATAAAAATGCCCCCACCTCCCCGAAGGGAATCGTGAGGAAATGCGAATGCATTTCTTGCGCCGAGAGTACACGGCGTAGTAATTTTAATGGCGTAAAGCTGGACACATCGACGCGCTCAAGTATCTCCCTTTTGGGCACCTCTTTCAACGAACGCTTCCTACGTGCGATCGTAATCACCTCAGGGATGTTGCCACCGCCTTCAATGCAGCACAAACGCGTTTTGAACGCGCTGTTTTCAGGCTATGCCAAGGCAGCACAAACGCTACAAACGCGTTTCAAACGCACTGCATTGAGGTGGTGGCGCAGGGAGGAGATAGAGCGAACGGCGAGAGAAGGAGTGGCGAAGCACTGCACCTACCCTCTCCTACACTCTCTCCACACACGCGGGAGCTCCGCCGAGCTCCCGCGATGCGAGCGCCCTCACACGCCAGAGCGCGCTCCTCCTCTCCACTCACTCTCCGCTACTCCGCCCGCACCACCTGCTCCGGTTGCTAGGGGCGAGGATAAGCGCGCGCGCCCGCAGCTGTTGCTATGGGAAAGAGAGTGAGAGCGGAAGCGCGCGCGGACACCGACCGACTCCTGACATAGCGCGACTAAGAAATGCATTCGCATTTAAAAAAGCGTGAAGTCGATGCAGTTTCCTGCACTGGCATGTGGAAATGGGACGCTACATCTGTGCGGAGCGATGAATGAACGAAGCTATGCTAAAACAGTCAAATACAACATGCAAAGCCGCAACGTCTCCGGAAACGAAGAGACGTAGCGGCCTTCAGCCAGTTTCAACAATGAAGGCACTGCTTGAGTGCATTGCGCCGAACGCCACTACCCACGCTGGAGAACACCATACGCATTATTGCGGCAGAATACAACTACTGCGCTAGGAACGAAACTGAAAGTAGAAAAAGACCTGTAGACATCTCGCTAGCTAACGCAATCCAGTCCGAAGAATGTACTTCCTATCATTCCCATGGTGACTGATAGATCGCAGCGCCAGATTTCCCATTAGTCTTCGCAGTAGAAGATCTGTTTTGAACCTTACGATGACACGCTTAGGAGCTTCTTATGGGCCTCGTGCACTCTCCATGCAAATCGGCTTACCGACTTGACCGTCCGTGCTAAAGCCACGAAAGGTAATCAGAATATGTTTCTAGGCGGTATTCATGATGTTGCTGGAGTCGGGGTTTATCCTTGAAAACCTGACACTCGATTTCTCCGCCTAATTGTCTGACCATGAATCGCTTATGTGTCAAAGCGTAGCCTCCGCGATGACCTCCGGCTGCGTGCGGTTGCAGCGACACAACTGAGCGGAGCCGGAGATAATGGCAGAGGGAACTGTCAGAGCATGGGCGCAGCGTACTATCTAGCGCGGCCGTGATCAGAGGAACTGTGGCAATTACTTCCACTATCCGCGGTTTGTAACATATCATCCTCCCACAATATTTCTGTAGTCCTTCACGCGGCGCAAGGAAGCTCTTATTGATCATATTGATCGACAAACTGTTCATCTGCTTGGTTTCTGGATGAACTGACCAAATAATTGCTACACCAGACGTCCTCAAAGCGATCGTTACTTATTGGTCATCGTGATGTATTGGACCCTTAAGTGCCCCTCTCGGGGCATTACACAAGGGGTTAACGGATGTGGTGTCAGTCAAGGTGAACACTCATGGGATGACGGCCATTGTACCGCTTAGTCCTTCCTGTCCGGAGAGCACCGCGGCCGCAGCGATACATCTGCACTGCAATTTATGGTATATCTAGATGCCGCCCGGTGTGCGTAGGCTTAGGCAACGCCTCCTCTGGCTTAGGCAAGGCGCCAGACACAAGATGCTCGCGCGAAGCTATAGCTGGCCAGTCTCCGCAGTGGACGGCGAAGGAGTGACATTTGCCCGGGCCCGGCGCCTTTGGGCCTTTGGCTGAGTCACGGAAGACGGGCGGCCGGCGGGGATTCCCGAATGGCCAGATAATAAGGAGCCAACTGGGCAACTGGCTGCGGGATATGAACTTGGTTGCGTCGGCCATTAATCGAAATTAGACCAGTGCGGCGCGTTCGTGGGCGCGGAGGCAACATGGCGGCGGCCGCAGCCGACACCGAGTAATGGGTATTAATGCGACCGTCGGCCATTAGGCGACCCCGGCAGGGCTTGGCCGTGCCCGTGGCTTCTGCTTGTCGGTTGACCCGACGGAGCCAAGCCGCCACCCGCTGCTTTTTTTTCTTCTTCTTTCTTTTGTCATCTCGCCGCGGGGCGCGCATCGCGGTACGGGAATTCTTTGTTCTAGAGATAGAAGATCGAGCCTACCTTATGACTAGGCGGCAGAGCGTGAGTGTGGGGTCCACAGATGTATATGCCTGTCCTACGAGATTCCAGTTTGCTGTCAAACAGATGGCTTTAATGACGAACCAGGGCCCGCGTCCTTCGCTGATTGTTCTTGGGAGCGAAGAATAGCTGGCTAGAGGCAGAGAAAGGCAAGACACGGCGATGAAGAAGCACCCCGTCACGTGAACGCGACGCACGCGCGTAATCATAATGGCCTCTTTCAGGCATGCTGAGTAGGCGAGGAGCAAACGGACGTTGTAAGCAAATGTAGTACTAGTAAGCGATCCCTCGGTAGAGAAGAACAGGGCCAAGTTGTTTCAGTGGACTTCACGTCGAGGTATATTCATGCAGCTCAAACATACCACTTACGGTTTCGTAGCTTCAGCTTCACTTTGACGAGTCAAGAAGGTGTACCAACGCAAGCAGTGGTGTGTGGTCAGCTTTGTGACAGCAGGTAATGAGGGCAGCTCGTAGTTTGTGCTCTAGTTAGCCGCTAATGTAAACTTGGAGTGTAATGATGGCTACATCATATATGCCAATGAAGGCAGGCACCCAAATATAGTGTGAAACTCAGCTGGCTCGTTCGTGATGACTTGGAATGCGACGGCGCAAAATAATGCACGAGCAGGTGTCCAGACGACTAGAGCACCCGGTATCATGCAAGATCCCCCACCCCCCATATATATATATATATATATTGCTCAGCGATCGAGGACGTGTCTTCCTGTCGGAAGTCGTCGAAGCCATCCTCAAAGAGTGCAACGTTGTTCACCGCAAAACTACTGCTTACCACCCGCAGACGAATGGCCTCACCGAACGCTTTAACCGCACGCTCGGCGACATGCTATCGATGTACGTCGCCGCCGATCACACAAATTGGGATTCGATTCTGCCTTTCGTCACCTACGCCTACAATACCGCCCCTCAAAGCACCACTGGTTTCTCACCCTTTTTCTTATTGTACGGCAGGCACCCGTCGCACACAATCGACACAATCCTTCCATACACGCCGGATCGATCGGAGTGTGCGCCTATTTCTGCCACAGCCAGACTTGCTGAGGAGTGTCGCGAGCTCACCAGGACCTTCACTACGCAGGACCAAGAGCGGCAGAAGAGCATTCGCAGTGCCACCAACACTTCTGCACCCACGTTCCTCCCTGGAGCGCTCGTATGGCTCTCGGTTCCTACCACTGCAACTGGCCTCTCTTCCAAACTACTACCAAAATACGAAGGCCCCTACCGTGTCGTCGAACGCACATCCCCGGTCAACTACCTGATTGAACCTATTGAACCATCTTCCGACATGCGCCGTCGAGGGCGCGACATTGTCAACGTGGAGCGCCTCAAGCCCTACCATGACCCGCTCATAGTGACCAGCTGTTAGGTCGCCACTTTGTTAAGACGTTTATTGACGGCGAGATTGACGGCGATGATGCACAACGACAGAGCGCAGACTCGCAGACTCTCACGAGCACGAGCACGAGGGGCGCGCTCTCCGAGGATAGGCGAAGAGGGTGACCCACTAGGAGGCGCTTGAAAGGACGACCCATTAGAGTGTTCCAATGCTTCTCTACAATATATATATATATATATATATATATATATATATATATATATATATATATATATATATATATATATATATATATATGCACACACACACACACACACACATAAAAACACGCACTAACATACATAAAGGTTGATTGACACCCCTCCCCTCCTACCCCGAAAAAGTTTATAGCTACGCCACTGCCCGGTATTCACTGCACACTCATAAATTCAACGGTGAACGATTAAATAACTGCTCTTATGCGTTGTTATATTTCCAGGCTAAGCTGTATCTGATGCAGTAGACTACGACAGGCTCCAAAGCGTACGCTCGAGGCCATTCTCCTATTATTAACATGCTACATGGCGCATTACAAGTAAAACTTTCACATAATTACGCATAAAATGACTTCGTTCTTGTTCGCGTTTAATTTTACGAGCATTGTACATTCGGCGTACATGACGGTACTTGATCCGCATCTATGGCGTATTGTTTCAAAATGTGAGATGCTTGTTTCAACGTCTTGGTTTCGAACCAACGGCATACAGTGAACTCTCAATTGAGTGAACTTCAAGGGACCCAAGGAAATAGTTCACTTAACTGAAAGTTCACTAAACTGAATATTCACTAGAATATGGAACAGCATTGGGCACAGCAGACATTAGAGTCAAAAGTGTGAAATGCAATTTATTTTGAAAAGAAATCTGTACTTTTCATTTGGACTGGTGCCCTTAAAGCGCAAGAAGAGACAAAGCTTTCCAGAGAGTCTACGTTTCTGTGCACTGCCTCTGGCACAGCTTGTTGCTAAGACACGAAGTCTCGCCACTTTCTAACATACTCTACCGCCTCGGCTAGAGTTACAGGATTTGAACCTGCCTCAGCCGTTACGATTTCCTCGTCGCACTCTTCTTCTTCTGGTTGATGTTACAAGGGCGCACGGCGCGTTAAATGCCCTCTTGCTTCCCGAAATGAAGATGACCGCACAATACCGATGATGCCGATGAGACAGACAAAAAAAAAGGGGCGAACTGATGCGCACGTGGCTCGTTTTCGTCACCCGCACGGCCGCTTTGCCTCGGCGGCGCCGCATGCACAAGCGATGTCGCGCCGCCGCCGATGGATGGGCGATTTAGTGACGGCTCGCATCGGCTATGCCAGTGCTGCAGTGCACAAAACTTCGTTGAATTGATTTAAAAAATGAGCCTGGGTCCGCGGATCAAGTTCGTTCAACTGAAAAATTCACTATTCTGAAATCCGTTTAACTGAAAGATTTTTGCATAGAATGCATAAGAAAATCGCCGGGGATTTTCTAAAAGTTCGTTATTCTGAAATATTCATTAAACCGATGTTCGTACAAGTGAGAGTTTACTGTATAATGAGCGTAGACTTGATTTTGGGAAACGACGTAGACGCGATGCGTAGCCTTACGCAATGCTATAAAAACGACACGAAGGATCAGAAGACAGCTTGGGGACTCGACGGGAAGTCGGTCACACTTTCTTACAAGCCCAATGTAAGCTACATTGTGTTTTTAGTAGGTCAGAGCGCGAAAAGCGTTAAACTAGGGCTATTATACGTGCATTTTCTAGCATTTCCTGATGGGGCGCGAGGAGGCATCAAGTCGTGGAGACGTTTTACGAATGACCTTCATTTTTCGGGCTCGAATCTGTCACAGCAGGAAAAAGTACAGAGCTGGCCAGAATTGGAACACAACCTAATTTAGGGTGGAATAATAAAATTAACCAGACGCTCTTTGTTTTGAGATGTTCGTCATGAGAGCGAACCGAGGGCTTTTGTGCCATCAGTGGTGACGTGTGGCATCCATAAGATGGCTTCATTTTCGCAGCAATTCCTGAGAACCATTAACGTGCGCACAAGGGGGCAGCACAAGGAGGAGGGGGAGGGGAGGGGGCGGGGCATCCCTAGTCGTCTAACGGGTCGCCAATTCTGCTCCGTACTTTGCACAGGCGAGCTTGTCTTCTAATTCGTTTTGCATGTTCGCAAAATTTGCAAAATTAGTTTTGTGAAAAGTCATGTGTGATAGCATTATGTATTGTTTTTATGTGTATTTGCTAAAACGTATGAACTTAAAAACAATCTATTATGTGTGTATATAAGAGCTACTTAACGAATCATTCTGTCACTGCTACTGAACAGGTGGCCAGAGCTTGGTCAAGCTGCGGGAATGCAGCTTTTTTCTTTGGCCTCCTTCTTTCCCCTGTAACATAATGTATTGTTTATGGCGAAAATAAAAGTTGATTGATTGATTGATTGATTGATTGATTGATTGATTGATTGATTGATTGATTGATTGATTGATTGATTGATTGATTGAAGAGCAAGGTTATGGTCCCGCAGGTCCTTGACGATAATGGCAGCCGATGACCGCCTGATGTTACTTTCCATTAAAGGGGTCATGAACCACTTTTCCAAGTAATGATCTAATGGCCTCAGTATCGGAGTGTACTGCCTCCCGAATCGATTGCCGCAAAAATTTCTCGAATCCGTCAAGAATCAGCGGAGTTACGGGGGTTTGGCGCACGCTCCCAGCGCTTTCTCTCTTTTCTCGTGCCGGCGAGCGCACTGGAAGCTAGACAGGGAGGGATGGCATGGGGGAAAGAAGTTACGCCAGCGCGCGTCATGAAACGCGATCGCTCTCCGGCTGTGATTCGCTTGCGCGAGTGCGGCTACCGTGTACTGAGGAGGGCGCCGGCAAGTGACGGCACCCCGCGGCAAGAAGCGCATCTGATCCGAACGCCGCTCTCGATTTACGTCGGCTATCGACCAATAAGCGTGCTATGTCTCTGCGACGTACAGCGGACAGACGCCCCGCCCACCGACGAGAGTGAGAACCGGCCTCTGTTTGAAAAGAGGGTGCCTGGGGAAACGGCAACTTCGCGCTCCGCTTGTGGCCATTACGCGGCGCGCACGACTGTAATATTTGGCAGAGCAGTTCATAGCCGTGTCAGCTTTCCGCAGGATGTGTTTTTTCAATCAGCCCAAGGGGTGCTTCATGACCCCTTTAACTGTTTAATTACCACCTTTAGCCTAGGAAAGCCGTGGCCCAATGGCAGGCCGTTGTGAAAAGCACGTCATCGCTTCATCTTATTTTTTTTCATCCATTGCGAAGCGTATTTGCTTAAAAGAGACGGCGGGGGGGGGGGGGGGGGGGCGTGCTACGGTCATCCTTTGCTCTTCCTATTGGAGAACCCTACGCACGCCTGTGCCGAGAAGTGCTCCAGGAGTCTGGCCCACGAGTCTTCACACTCAGTCGCCATCAGCGCAGTCGGGTCACCGGGTATTGCTCAAGTCAGTAACACGACGAACCCCTGTGTCGCGTCCATAAACTTTGGGCGACTTGTTCTGTAATTATTAGTAATAATAACTGTCAGAGTTTTACGTCCCAAAACCACGATATGATTATGGGGGACGCCGTAGAGGAGGGCTCCGGAAATATCGACCACCTGGTGTTCCTTAACGTGCGCATAAATCTATGTACACGGTCCTCGAGCATTTCGCCTCCATCGAAATGCGGCCGCCGCGCGGCCGGCATTCGATCCCGCGACATTCGGGTCAGCACACGAGCACCGTAACAACTAGAACATCGTGGCAGGTACTTGTTCTGTAACAAACGCGGTGCCACGTCTTTATTCCGCTAATTAACCACTCATCATCATGCCCGAGCTCCGAAGCAGCAAATCGCGTGAGAGACCTCAGGCCTCAGGCATCCAGCGCTTTCCCCACGAAGCCGAATGCTTGCGGAGGGTTATCTCGCCTTCAGAGCCTTGCGACACACACAGTGCCTTAGGGAAGAAGAGCTCGGCACTTGCGTGACAGGAAAGCCCTATTTCGCGTGTCCGCATCGCTTCGTGACCTGGCGCTCCCGCTGCTGCGTAGCGCGTACGTTGGCGTGTGCGTCGTCGTCGGAAGTCGATCACGTAATTGGCTGCGGAGCTACTGTGACCGACTAGGGCGCTTGTTGAGGCCTATGGCGTGCCGGCGACTCGCCTGCTTCGACTCCTTGCCACGTTGTGGTGTTAATGGAGAACTAAAGGGTAAAACGATTTTCTTTTTTTTCGTATTCGTGAATTAATCCTTCCAGGATAATAAAAGCACCACTCTTGTCGCGGGAAGGCACGGGGTAAGCGCCGAAAGCTTCATCATCATAATTTTGAGTTGTAGCGATGTGCCCACTACGCTCCTGTAAGGCTATTTGTGCACACTTTGTTGATGCTGTGGCTGATGATGATGAATTATGGCTTCGCGCTTAGTAATGGGTTCGTATCGGCAACCACGACATGCCGACACCGACATGTCTCGCGACTCATGCCGCTCACTTCTGCGCGTACCCTCCATCTCCATGTAAGATAAGCGCATGCCATACACTCTTCCCACCCCTGTGCTATTGATTGGCTTCGCAGGCGTGCAAACGTAGTCGCGCCACAGACAAATAGGGCGGTAAGCAACTAAACTACACCACCCCCCTAAAAAAAAAGATCACACGGTCCTTTATGCGTCATCCTAAGCCGACTCGAAGGTGAAAGCCAACTTCTTTCTTTTCTCAATCACTTATGTTAATCTTTCTTTTCTGAATGTCACGTAGTGTTGCACTTCCGCCAGCATCGACCCATCCTTGACCAAAGCGACGATGTCATGTGATGACGTCATAAAATGTGACGTCATCATGAGATAACAGAATTTGGCGATCTGCGACGCCTAATGAGGTCATCTGCGATCACGCGATACTTTTGGACCGTTCGTGTTGATGCGGACGCCGCCGACGCTGACTTTTCTGGTTTCACGGGGCGTCCAAGGTTTTTCGCCTTAAAGAATGCGCTCTTCCACAAACGCTATCGCTTCAGACCTATATGCTTGATCGCGCTACCTCCTCGGGTCGCCAGTGTGAATGCCGGCGTAGTATAACGCCGCCGAGGCGGGGCGTATTCGCGCGCTTATTTAGGCGTTTTCGACGCGCCACCGGATACCGAACATACAACTGGAGGAGACCGACTAATTCGCAGCCGTCGGTAACGCGCGCGGCGCGCGCTCGTGTTCTGGAGCTGGGCCGACAGAAAGGGAAGCAAGCAGAAAGAGGAAAGTGGGCTCGGAGGGGAAGGGGGAGGGGAGGTGAGGAGAAGTTGCGGGGGTGCGTGGTACCGATTCTTCTCAGTTGAGTCGCCATATTGATCGGCTGATTTCCCTCTTTAATGAGCTGTCGCCATTGGGACGCCTCTAATTACTCACCGCGAGATCTTCGGCTTGCCTTTTTCTCTCTCTCGCCTCGACCCCCCTTTCCCTCCCCGTCTTTTACCCTCCGGGCGTGTGCGTACGCTCTGCGTCCACTATTGATGACCGCGTTGATTGCAGGCAGCTTCTCGCGAAGTACCGCACTTTTTTTCTATTCTATTTATCGCCAGTTTCTTTCGTTATCTAAATTTTTCGCTCTTTTTTGTTCTCTCTGTTTTTTCTTTGCCACGGGGGCGATTCCCCTCTCATCGGATCCTCCTCTCTTCTACAGGGCCGACGCATTCCCCACGCGTGCCTCCGGTTATTGTCTTCTGAGCTGTCCGGAGAACTCCCGTAGCGCGCTGCCCGTGGCGGTCCGTCCATTCAGAACTTGTCGTGACGTGCAAGGTTAACTTCTTTTAAACGATGGAAAACAAAACGCAATTGCTGCGTGGTTGTATAGCATAAAGGACTCAGACATTGGTCTTGTTTACGAAGGAAACGCATGGCACGACGCGGCATCCGACGCGACGTGTCCTAAGGACTGCGTAACTGATCCATAGGTCGGCACACTCACTCGTGATTCGACTCACTCAGACTCAAATCGGGCCGTGAGACTGAGTGAGACCGTGCGAGCTATATTTTGGTGAGGTTGAGTCGGAGTGAGTGCGGTTGATGAAACTTTTTGTGAGCCCGAGTCTGAGTGATCCCCAAGCGCTAAATATATTTCTTGAGTGAGATTGAATGAGTTCCACTTTGTTTTTGTTTTCTAGGGGTGTGCGAATAGTGAAATTTCACCTCGAATCGAATTCCAATCGAATATGCCGAATAGTGGCCAAAAATATCGAATATCGAATCGAATGTCGAATACAAAAGATATTATTAATACTTGAAAGAAAGAACGAAGAAATGAAATCTGCTCATGTCCTCGAACACATAACGCGGTGTGTCACTGCTACCGAAAGACTGCAAACTGTCCTGTGGAAACACAAATTGTTCCACATGACCTGGCTTCAGGCTCTCTCGCCGTGATGTTACGGTGTTTCCTGCAGTTGAAAACATGCGCTCACTGGGCACCTCAGTAGCAGGGATGGGAAAGTATCGCAAAGCAATTTTGGCGATTCCTGAATAAAATGGAGCTCCATGTTCTTTCCAGCATTTAAAAAGATCATCTTTTCTTGGGATTAGGGACTCACTGAAGTATTTTTGAACCTCTTGAGTAAAGGTCTGAGCTCAGTGTGCTGGTTATATTTTTACGCTAGCAGTTCGACAGTCTCCCTGGCCTCCTTTACTGGAGCCATGAAGTGTGGAAATGACATAACCTTTAAAATACACATGCGTTCGATTTTGAACCAGGATATTGAGAAAAGTTTTAACGAAAGGCCCACTGTAACAACGTTAGCGTTAGTTTTAGCCACCCCCCCCCCCTAACCAAGTTGCACAATTGGCCTTTGTCGTGGTTTAGATATTCGTCCTGTCGAATTATTCGACATTTCGAATAGTAACTATACGAAAGTCGAATCGAATTATTCGATTAGGTAATTTTCGATTCGAATTCGAAACTCGAATATTCGCACACCCCTACTTTTTTCTCCTTTGCAGACCTTTCAATGAGTCTTGGACCCTGTGGGAATCTTTTTTAATGTGTTTGTCACTATAGTAGTAGTAGTAGTAGTAGTAGTAGTAGTAGTAGTAGTAGTAGTAGTAGTAGTAGTAGTAGTAGTAGTAGTAGTAGTAGTAGTAAACTTTATTATGAGCTCAGTCGGTAAGGAACCACCCAGTGAAGAGAGGTGGCCTTGCTTCTTCAACAGCCGGCAAGTAGACTCCCTAGTCCAGAAATCCAGTCACAGTCACTGCCCGTCGTAATGAGGGGCCATGCTACAGTTTTCCCCGAAACTCAGCTATGTATTCAAAACCCTTTTCTTTAGTGCAATGGAAGCACCAAATTCAGTTTTGGGATCTTTAAGCACGCCTTGGCTGCCAAGTTTTTACATCGCATACTCGAACGGCAGCGGCTGCCTCATCACCAGATATAAACAATTTTGTTCGAATTGGAGGAACAAGAAAGTAGCGAAAAAGTAGCCAAGCCACTTCTTTTTCTAGCGCCACCAGCCTCAAAAAACACCAGGCCTGCGCGGAAAGCGCAGCACAGTCACAGCGAATGCTGGAAGAGCGGCATTTCTAGAGCCCGTTATAAACTAAACTCTCTTATGGCTACTAATACAAGTACACTAGCAACGTACCCACTACGGCACAAATTATTTTTGTGATTTTGGGAAGCACCCACCACGACATTATTCGTCATTCTGCTCAGAAGCGAGGTGCCATCTGTAAGGCATTATGTGCACTTCGTTGATGCAACGGTCGATGACGATGAAGAATTATGTCTGAGTCCTTTGTAATGGGTTGGAAGCTTTAAACGAACCACTAGTTACGTAATTTGCATTGTGTGACGCCCGGTCGTTATTTAACTCTCCCACCACGCTTTATAACATACGTTAACGTGAGAAAGAGAGAGAGAGAGAAAGGGAATTAGCTTTATTGAGACCCTGACAATATGGTTCATGGGAGCCTATGGGCTTCCTGAGCAACTAATAGAAGTGCACTTGCGAGGAAACCACTGCGCTATAAATCATCATCATTTTTGTGAAGTAGGGAAGCAGCCACTATGCAATTTTTCGTCATTCTGCGGAGAATCGTGGTACCCGCTAAAGACCTGTAAGACATTATGTGCACTTTGTTGATGCTGTGCCAGATGACGACGAAGAATTATGGCAGAGTCCTTTGTAATGGGTTGGAAGCATTCAACAACCCACTCGTTGCGCATTTCGCATTGTGTGACGCCTGGTTACAGAATTCGCGTTGTGTGATGCGTGGTTATTTCACTCTTCTACTACACTACATTACATATGTTAATGTGGTTCCTTCCTAACATGAAGCCTGTATGGGGTCTTTTTGCAAAGCAGTTTCAAGTACCGGCATCGCTCCGAGTTAGAATACTGGGCTTCAACGCAGGGGGCCTAGGTTCGAACCTCGTTCCATCCTGGGTATTCTTTTTCTTATTTCGCGTGATAGTGGTTACGGACATCGGCGGCAGCGGCGGGCAACTACGGCGCCAAAAACGGCTCTTGTTGTGATCTCATAACAGCTTTCGCTGTAAGAAATACCCGAGTTGGCGCAATGTAGCCAAACCCGGCAACCCTGGGCGGTCGCATTTAAGCCACCTCCACACGGAAACGGCGGTGTAGTACTTCTACGTCGTCGATGTAAAGGCGCGTGCGTCACCTGCTTTACGCCGCCAACGCTTTACGAATGACGTGCTTCTAGCCGAGGTTAAAAACGCGTGCGCCACCGGTAACGCAGAAATAATGTAGTCTTCCAAAGGTGCAGCGTGTTAGTTTTTGAGCTGCATCTTTCATCCGATCTCCTACCATTGTATAAGTCATCTGTGACTTTTGCTGACGCAAAGTGTATGTTTTGCGACAGGACAGTGTATCCTATCAAGGGGTTAATTTGGTAAATAGAAATATAGGAAAAGAGAAACAGCATATTTTGCTCTTGTCTGTGCGCTTCAAGAAGTTCACTACATAAAAACGGCGTTCACTTTTACGAACTCTCTCTTAAATAATGAATCATGCGTAATGCCTTCTTCGCCTGTACACACACAATATATATATATATATATATATATATATATATATATATATATATATATATATATATATATATATATATATATTTAGTAATTTATTTAGGTATTGTCGAGTGTAACTAATGTTATTGTGTGCTATGTGCGCATTTATTGCTTCTGCCTGCCATTGTTACACTTCGCTGCTTCACTATTGATTACTTTTTTGTACTGTATACTAAATGCACTTCACTTCTCTTATGAAAACATGTTTCTTTAATATGTTTACGCGACTCAGTGCCACAATGTAACGCGGGTACTAAGGTTACCTCAAGCTGTCTTATTGCTGCTTTTACTTTGGCCACCGCCATTGCTTGATTGCTCGCAATGGAAACAAATAAAGAAAGGAAATGAAATCAAATGTCAACCAACCATCCCACTCAAGGCGTCCCTCTGCGTCATATTCTTTGGAATAATAGCGCGCCCGTGCGAACTTGCAGCATCAGTAGCGCTGCACCCAACTTGCTCAAGGCGGAGCGGTGCGGATCCCTCACTGACGCGCCGCTCTCCGACTTTCAGGCGTGCGCCGGGGTGGGGAGGCTTTGAGGAGGCAAGGGCGTCGACGTGACGCGGTCGTGTTGTCACTTTAGATTAGAACGAACGCTGGTGGGGAAAGCGCCGTCGTTGGGGGCTCACGTATGGGGAAGCCCGGGCAGCGGCCGTAGCTGCGACGTTTTAATGGAGGAAGAAAGCGTAAGAAGCGCGAACGGGAAACGATGATACGATGGCGGCGCGATGTTACGACACAGTGCGTAGCTTTCGCCCTGGTTCAAGATTGTAGTGTACCGGGTTTTCCTCGCTATACGCAGTTCGCGAACTGATGAGGTTCGAATGATCGATTGCACGTGCTATGTGTGAGCTTCGAAGGGATCTTATTTTAAATGTGAACAGCGTTTCTTGGGATAGCAAGAGGATCGAGGATTGGTGGAAGATTCATCTTCCGGTGTACGCCACTCACCCACCGGCGCCTCAGGTATAGAATGAACAATAGGATGTTGTAGGACTGTAATGAGGCTTTTCCGGGAAGCCGAGAGAAGAGGGAAAGCGAGAGCTTAGAATGCACCATTGCCATCGTGATAGGCCTAAGAAAACAATAACACAGATGGCTCAATATACCATTCTACACCGCGAACACTTCAGAGGAATCCATCGCACCTAGAAACTGTTTCGTGAAGGACGTCGACCATGATTGTCTAAAGCATGCGAATGGGTTATTTTGAACTGTAGCTTTAATATCGACATCATCAATACTTCTCGATGTGTGGCTTACGCTACTTTAATAGCGCAGACAGAGACAGATGCTGTGAACCTAAGTTGGGGCATCACCAACTGGCCCACTCAACCAGCGCTCTTAAGTAACATGTGCCATTCATGCCACCAGGCGAACCTCTCCGAATATCTCGCTCTCTCTCTCTCTACTCTGTGGCTTTTATATTAACAACAATCATTACTGGTGTTTCACGTGCCAAAACCACATGTTAATATCAAGCATGCCGTATTTGTGGGGCTTCGGATGAATTCTCACCAACTTTGGTTCCTAACGTGCCAATAAATGTAAGCACACGGGCGTTCTCTGCATTCCTACACCGAGCACAATGAACGCGAAAGAAATCTCTTGGGTCCCTTAACTAACGCTAAGACCAATTTAGACGAAAGGTTAATCCACCTTAGGCCACACATTAGTCACTGTAGTTGACTTCAGTTAACCTTGATTTACTTTCATACATACTACATACTACTCCACACCTTATTCCACCCTAACCCGCTTGAAACCACATTAACTAACTTTGGAGTTCTCTGATTCATTCTGAATTCAGTTTAGTTAACTTTGCTACTCTGTAATTCACTTCATTTATGCACCTGAGTATCGCGTGATCCTTTTTGTATCGCACGTGTTAACGCCAACAACGTCAGATTTTTCGACTCATGAGACAAGTGAAGCTTTCTTCCTTATGACTGTCGACACGATATATGGTACACTGCGGGGCAGCGTGAGGACAAATGCGAAACAACCGCTGTGCCTCCGGCGCTTTTTTTCTGGGCTCGTTCACTTCACTGAAACAAGATAGCCTTTGCAAAGGAAATTGCTATGCGCAAATAAATTATACATAGGGACACAGCAAGAAACACGGACAAACACAAAGATAGTCCTCCGACAATCGCTCGCTTTGATATCGTGCAGAACCGACGCGCTGCGGAAGTTGGTCTCTATAAAGGCTCGTTCACACTTGCGACTATAGCACCGGCCGCGCGACCAAGTTACTCGCAAATGGCCGCTTTGGTCGCAAAGCGACAACTTTGGCTCAATCGCCCGCTGCTCGATTTTTCAGTAGCGCGACTGCGGTCGCAAACCTCTCAACCGATCAGGTGTGCAGGAGCAGGACGTCAGCTCATTCTACGGGCCAATAGCAAGGCAAGCCATATGCGAGCAGATGTGAATTCTGCGTGGCGACGAGTGTAAGTCGTACGCAGGTGTGAAAATCGGCCGCCTTGAGTCGCTTTTTGGTCGCCAGTCGAAATGGTCGCGCGACCAGTGCAAATCGCAGGTGTGAATGAACCTTAAGCGAAGCTATGCTGGATTGGCAAGATGAGCCATCAGCGAAGCGTGTTTGGATACCATAAAGAGCGCAGTACAAAATCTTCCGGTTGCTGTCACATACAGGAGAGTCACGTGTCCTGTGCAGAAACGTTACATATGCCTTCATAGCAGTGCCGTAAATTTAAGACGAAATGCAAGGTACTGCCTGCCGTTGCATAAGTATAGCACAAGACATTAACAGGAGGAGAAAACAAACGAAGGACGAAGCCAGGGGACACAGGCAAGCCCTGAATTCCAACTAAAATTCCAACAGCGCAAAAACAACAATCGCGATACCAAAGTCAGCCAAAGTGAGATCATTGTTTTTGCGCTGTTGCACAGTGGCACAGATGTGCCTGTTTACCTTGTAAGTGCGTTTTCTGAAATAAAATTTAACTGAAAGTCAGCGCTCGTATGTGTCGCTTCGTCGTTAGTTTATTTTTTCGCGGTGTTAACGTCTTGTGCAATGGAGTACCAACTAGGCCGAACCTTCGCGTTAATAAGTATTGAAATTTTGCCGTTACCAATGCTTGGTCCGTGTCACTGGGGGATCAGTAACCTACGCCGCGTCGCTTCGCGGTCCTCCCTATTTTGCCAGCATCACATTGCCAGATCCAAGAGTCAACAGCGACGTGCCGCTGCACCGATTACGTCATACGTGACGTTTCTGCGAAGGTCACGTGACTCTCCCGGGCGTGTCGGCGACCGGAATTTATGCTAGTGCGCTCTCTATCCCTTTGCGATACGCATTATCATCGACTGCGCACATATGCATGAAACTTTCACAATTTTATGCCAAGGATCTAGAGACCAAGTTTAAAGCTTATCGAAGTGTTAGAATAAGTTATGGTGTATTGTACAGCAATGGCAGTTACAACGTAAATAACTGCGTAATTATTGTTCAGCGAGTCATGCTATATTTCAGCATAAACGGAATTAAACTATCCATTCGAATCACACGAGATAGTTATCTGCTTGCAACGAGTATTTCTGGAAAGGTAAGCAAAAATATTTTGAAATTCCTGACGAAACGCCCCTCGTCCAACGTCTCGTTAAACACGGCACTGTCTTCACCAAAGCGATCGTGTACAGCAAAATATTTCAACCAGAATTTATTTAAAGGAACTTTAGCCAACTGGAATGCTTAATTTACCATTAGCTTAGTGATCATAGTTTCTTCCTTGCCAACAGTACACAGAAATGGCAAAAGTAAGTCGCGTCTACAAGGGGGACGCAGTGTCGCAAGTAGGGCTTAAAGTTTCCCTTCATTGGAGGGGAGGGGGCCTCAGAGAGCGGCGACCTATATACATACATACATAGAGCCCCTCAAGAAATGGAAGGGGGAGGGGGGCGATCCCCCTCTGACTTTAAGCCCTGGTCGCAAGACGCAAGGGGTTATGGTATGGATACACGCGGTGACGAACACGCCGGTGCACTGTTCCAGGGGGGGGGGGGGGTATCGGTGGCCGGCAAATACACCCAAACAGAGTGCGGGTTGTAGTCGGTAAATCGCGGTACTTGCCTTTCTTGTTCTCTTCGTCCCGTGTTTCAACGTTATTCACTCGTCTAGAGCCAGCGACTGCTCGCACGTCGCGAAGTAGGAAATGTCACACGCCAGCGTTCGCGACAGTTCTTTCTCCCGCGATATACGCGGAGGACAAGACCAACGAAAGAAGTGAGCGAAAGCAACTCGGTTATCGCTGCACCGTCGATCCTGTGCGCGCATTCGAAGAAACGCGGGGGGAAGAGGGGGGGGGGGGGTTACAAATTGGGTGCAGTGTTCGCGCTTCACGCCTCATCGCTCGCCGTCAACTCGATTTGGTTTTAGCCGGGAAAGCGGAGGAACAGCATGGAGATAAGAAGGAGGGAAGCGCCTTAGTTAAGCTGCAGATAAATCAAAGCGTGACGTGTCTACGTAGTTTGAAACAATAGTATGACGCGTTATTTTTGGTGCAAGGGTTTCACTAGTGAATGTGCGAGGGCGCTGCTCTTTGTGGACAGGTGAGCTCCTACACGAAAGCAAAGCTGGAAAAAACATGGTGTGCCTACCTGAATCTAAGTTCAATAATTTATGCTGTTTGTTATTCTCTTGTGCAATTGTAATGTATACTGCTGTATCCTGGTGCGGCATCACTGTAGAAGAATGTGCGGATTGGGTTACCAACCCTTCCATCCAAGACTCATTCTGTGTCTGAAATAAAATCAATCAATCAATCAATCAATCAATCAATCAATCAATCAATCAATCAATCAATCAATCAATCAATCAATCAATCAATCAATCAATCAATCAATCAATTCATTGATGTTAGTCGGCACGGGGTGGGGAGACGGGGTGCGTTGCTGTATCTTCCAGAGAAATGAACTGTTTCTTTACTGCTGAGGCCTCTTGAAGTGGTACTTCAGCTGGCTACGCGCTGCTCGCCACACTTTCTCTTGCTGGAGAATGTACTCGTAAAAGTTGTCGCACTTCACGCGGAACTTCAGCAAAAGTGGCTCAAGCCCCTCGCGGCCACTGCTACGTTGCTTCGTGCGTGCGATTCGTGCGGATTTCGTGTTCTGCAGCGGGACGCGCGCGTTGTGGGGCGCACGTTAGATCACGTAAAGATTTCTAACTGGACGGCCCGGAACGAATTCGGGAGCTGTCCCAACTGGGACTGCTGCACGGGACTCGGGACGCTGTATGAAAAGTCGGGGCTGTTCCGCAAAATCCGGAACTGTTGGTAACTCTATGTACGGGTGACAAGGCCTCTGTCTGGCGGACTACGTTCTGCCTTTAGCCTTGTCATTCAAGACCTATTCTGTCTCTAAAAATGTCCCTAAAAATAATAGGTACACACGTGTCCATTGCAATTCGCCCCCATGGCATTGCGGCTGTCGTGACAGGGAATCGGACCCGCGACCTCGACCAACCAAGAACTCTACAGTCGGTTACAACCTCGGATTAAATACGAGCACCACCCACAGCCATCAGTGTCCCATCCAGGCAGAATTCACATAGACCTTCCACCCAGTCTCATTTCGGGGACGTCAAGAACTTTACGTGTATCTAGGTAGTCGGTGTTCCCATACACACACATGTTCGTGTCGCTGGTTTTGGGAAACGTCCTGGGAAATTTCATCAGAGATTTTCACAACACTGCTTTTAGCCAAAGGTCATACTTTAGCTAGGAACGACAAACCTTTAGTTGTCGATGTGCGTGGTACCTAAATTTTTACATGGTATTTACAGTTTTATAGTGGATATGCATGGTGTTTACAGTTTTATACGCAACAGGTCGTTTCTTCTTTCGACTTGCGCACGAGCCATTTAGGTGAAGCGATCATTTTTAAATCACCACAAAGCATAAATCACATATAGTTTTAGGTGAACACGTTATCCCCCCTCTCCCCCCCCCCCCCCTCACACACACAGTACCACAAAGCGTCGAAGGTGTACAAACATCAAAGAAGAAGGTTTATAGAAGCCCCGATTAGCAGCCCCGTTCTGCAGCCGTCCGCCAAGCGCGCGAAAAAGTGCTGCACAGCTCCGTGGACCTGTCAGCGTCTTCGTGACGTCACAGCCAATTCAGGTTACCACTTTGGCATCGCGTTTGGTCTATTTGGGGGAGTGCGCGACCCTTCAATTACGAGCTCGCTTCGGGAATGAGTGACAACGTAGCGGGGACGATGGACGAGGAGGAAAGGAGGACACGAAGGAAAGGATGCTCGCCCTTCTGTGTGCTTCCAGGGAAACACGTCTGACGGGAATGCTCGCAATGAGCGATAGCGAAAGAGGAGCAACAGTAAGAACAGGCAGCTCGCAACGATATACGGTGCACGCAACAAGTGCCGAACGTGCCCAGGGGTGCAAACACGTAGCTGCCGACGCGGCGAGCCGCCGGCCAACCTGTTGCGTGGACGGGTCTCTGCTATTTCGCCGTGCCGCGTTGACTCGATGGTTACGGTGCACCGTCGGCGAAGGCTTCACTTTGCTTTGGCTTAGAGATGTAGGTGTGCCGAACAAATTTTTTTTGGAAACCGGGTTAAAGGCGACTCGAATAATAGTAGGGCTAGATAATGTCGTCAACGAGCGTCGACAAGAAAGGGGTTACAAGGAGAAAGGGGGGGGGGGAGGGGGTATTGATGGCATGGCGAGATGAATTGAGTAATATTGAAGTTATTTGCGCGTAGTAGTTTACGAATACGATGCACACAATTGAAACATGTATTTACGCGGACCACCCGCCACGGTGGTCTAGTGGTTATGGTGCTCAACTGCGAGATCGAATCTCGGCCGCGGCGGCCGCGTTTTCGATGGAGGCGAAAATGCTTGAGGCCCGTGTACTCAGATTTAGGCTCACGTTAAGGAACCCCAGGTGGTCAAAATTTCCGGTGCCCTCCACTACGACGTCCCTCATAATTATATCATGGTTTTTTGAGACGTTAAGCCCTAACAGTTATTATTTACGTTGACATTTCTAGTACATGCACTTGCGAATAGGCACTGAGTGTCTACTTGTTTGGTATTCGTATCATACCTTTGTTTTGTATCATGCACCTTTTATACTACCATCGCTTACATCGCCCATGATAGGCTGTCTTGTGCATGCGGCTATAATTTTACAATAATTTCAAGATTCAAAGATAATTTTTGTGTCCGTCCGCTTGCTTACGCCGTCTCCTCAGGCAACCCCTTCACGCTTAGCTTCTCTTTCGTCAAATGGCCCCAAAAGTAATAAAACATCGCCGACAGCCCCGCCAGTGGCTAGGCAGGCATGCGGCGCAAGGCAGTGCAGTGCATGGCGGTGTAGTGCGAAGGAAGACGGAACAGTGCAGACAATGCAGGAATTGCACGACAGAGCAAAATAAGGCACGACAGGGCGAACTTGTGCCTTTATAATATAACATACAGCTAGGCTGCTGTGATAGCTACTCTGCTCGACGGTCGTCGCATCGAATGACGGTCGTTTGCGTCTCACTACACCGCACCTGTAGGTGGGTTACTGAATCTTTAGGATGTGGTAGCAGCGACGTGGTGAATTACGAATAGTCTTTCTATACGCATTGAAGGAATCTGATTGTACCAAACAGTTGTCTTTCATTAGGGCTCCTACAAAGTGTCCTGCTACGTTCGACAATTGTGCGCCGTCTTACATTGCGAGTACGTTGTCGCGTCATAGCAGAGTCGTGGTAGCAAAGCCGCGCGGCGAGAGCGATCCAAACTAGCATCACAGTATAAGAAAGTCTTGAACATGTGACATGACACGCCTCTTCAGCTGAGAGACCGTGAAGGCGATGGCCGGGACATCAGGTGCGCTCCTTTAGTTACGAAACTCAGAGACTTTATGTATGTGTTATGCATCTTGCGCGCGTAGATGTATTGGTGTGCGAATATGTGCACTTGTTTTATGTTTCTGTCACGCTCCCTTTCCTCCCGCAGCATATCCCATTGAGTTGCGTGTGAGGCATGTCGCTAGCCTAAACTTTTCAGATATTATTGGGCACTTTATGCTTCTCAAATTGAATGTCGGTCACCGTAACGGTAATCGTGCTAGGTACGTGCGATTGAACCGTATAATAAGGCAAAGGTTACCACCACTGTTGTCGCCTACAGCCTTGATCGAGAATGGGGAACAAAGAAGGGGGAAAAATAAAGGGATCCCCTGCGAAACCGGACGAGGAAAAGATGGAACCAAGCGGGAGTCCCTCAATGAGGAGCTCGCGGCCTCCGAGAAACATCTATAGGCAGAGAGTAGGGCATTCGGGAGACGAAGGGAGAGCAAGAATGGCAAGGAAGGAAAGAGGGAGGCCGAATAAGGAGCTACAAATGCGATTAGGGAAGACGCTGTCCTCGACTAACGCTCCCGGGGGGAAAAACTGCTCCTGCCGGACACAATGCTTTTTGGGTTGGCCGTCTGTCCCTTTTCCTGGCTCCACACCACCACCGCTTCCTTTTTTTCCCTCCCCACATCGCTGCAGTTTGTCCCTACGGAGTACTCCTCATCTTGTTCTGTCCCGGTCAGTCCACTTCCTTCCATAGCCTCCAGTGTGGTATCGACGAGGACCGCCGCATTTTAGGTTCTTGTTATTCTCTTTCATTTTCCCTCCTTTTGCTCCCGATTTCCCTTTCTTGCTTTCGGTTCCGGTGCCTATTTTTTCCATCGCGGTTGATCTTACCGCCTTTTCGAGACTTCTCTGATACTTTATTCTGGCGTAAATTCGACGTCGTTTAGTGTGCTTGCGTTTCTGTCGCCTCGCGTACCGTGTAGTCCATCTTTATTCTCCGAATTCCGCGTCCGTCTGCCTTCAGTTTGCTTGGCCTGCTTCGTTCGGCCCGTCTCCCACACCTCGGATAACCTCTTCATCCTCCGCCCCTTTCTTTTGCCTATGTGTGTCTTTCTTTTCTTGTCTATTTCGCGGGACAGTTGACAGCTGTGACTCATTTTATGTTCTTTCTTGCCTCCGTTTATTTCTATATTTAGATTCGCGCCGTACGAGACCGGGGAGGCGTCGGACCACGCCCATGTGTAAGTGACGGTCGTTGGCGTCAGCGAGCGACGCCGGCAGAGGCATCCGTTTTGGTAAGTTGACACTCCCAACCCGCGGGCCCGCGCTGTGGCTGCGCAAAAGGCGCGAGCGAGCAGAGTGTCGGTCACCTTTTAGTTTTGTCGCTAGGCGTTCGATGTCTCTGTTTGGTATCAGCCTACCGGCGTGGTGTCGTTACGCTTCCGGCCGAGGAGTGTATCTTAAACTCTTAGCCGCCACAAACCTTATTTTGACCCATTCACAGGTCGTCTTGGACCAATTTCTATATGAACATACTTTTATTGCGATAGTGAATATATGGGCACTCTCCGGCGGTTTTTGCCGTCGCCGTCATGTTCTGTATAAAGCAGCAACAGCGAACGTTGATCATAAGGGCGCGATCGCGAGAGCTGGCGCGCGCGCTATCTCGACAGACATCAGTAGACGGCTCGTATATGTGCTGTGCTTTCACCGTTTACTTCGCGTTGAGATGACAGACAGCACGAAAAGGGCTTCGCTCCCAGCGTTTTGTAGTTACGCGAGATCGGATCCAAAGAGTTAGCTGCTAGCCGTAATTACTATAACGCTCCAATTTATTGCTATTGCATTAATTTTTCACCTCTACGGCGAAACTGTGATATTTTTATATATCAAACTATGGGTAAAAGAACATGCTGGTTCTTATTTCTTCTCTTTCGATATTGCCTTCCCAACAATAATGACGTGATAATAAACAGGCATCATAGGAAAGATCAGCATGTGAATATCGGTGACGGGAAATTGTTTTCCGAAAGGGACGTCGAGGGGCAGCTCTGTGTTCTTTGCAGTGCAATGTTGGTGTTTTTTGAGCTTTTAAATCGTCCGTGAAACCGGTCGGTCAAATAACTCGGTTAGCTCGCACGAAATTTTCGCGGTATCTTCATGCTCACTTTTATTACCTCACTCATGAAGAGCATGTAGTTTGTAATAGCCCGCTTGTCGCTTCCTCTGTTCTGGGAGATATGCATAACTTCTTTGGCTGTATGGTCCTTTTGCTTGATACGGCACAGGACGACATGTCACTTCTTTCTTCTTTTTTTATAGTTCACATCACGGTGGAATCCTAAGAACTCATGTGTAAGACAACAAGAGCATGCTTATCTCAGGTTCAGTCAGTCGTATTAACTTTTATATCTCCATGAATATTACACGAACGACTAGAATAAGTAGTCTACGAAGCCCGAGTTACGCGAGTTTCGTCCGCAGTAGCGCTTCCGAGTGGCGCTCCACTGCTCCTCTGAATGTAAACGTCAAAGTGATTGAAATGCACATGCGCGAGTGGGAAACATTTCTTATATCACCGGACCACGCCGTAGTTGCAGTGCCGTTTCTTACCTTTTCGCTTGGTGCGTGCACTCCTCGAGGAAGCAGGTTCGCGAGCACCTTGCAGTATAGGCATCTTCTTCTTCTTCTTCTTCTTTTTTTTCTTCCACGAGACACGGCTAGCTCTGTCGAGAGGGAATGAGATTTGACGACGGGCAACTGGATAGATTGGGCATTGCATCCGGCCTCCTCAGCAACCCATCCAGTTCATCTCACTGTCCAGCCGAATGAACGATCGACAGAATACGCAAAAGAAGAAAAAAAAGGGGGAAAACGAAGGTACTACGCACTCCAGAACCGGGCAGGACGGCACATATTTGTCGGCGCACCTGGGGTCGTCGTTCCGCTGGCATCCGGGGCACTTTGCTTCATTGCTCCATCCGAACGTCGCTTCCCTCTCTCTCTCGCACACCCGATGCCCAGGCTGACGATGCAGGCGCTGCGTGACGTCCCCGCCCGTTCAAACGTGCCATTCCGAATAGGCACATTAGGATTGGAGGCCCAAGCTCAGCTCGTACACGGCGCGATGTCGTTGCTTAGGCGTCTGTACAGGAACTAAAGCGACGTTTTCATTGTAGCGTAGGTGTCGGCATAGAAGAGGCCGACGACCTGTCCAATCGAATAAATTGAGACTCACTTTTGTGCTGTTGTCACCGCATAGCACGCTAGTTATGCGGCGAAGCTGACCCAAGCTTTTGTTATTCAAGCTTTACCGCATAGCATTTTTGTACTACGCCAAAGTTGACTTTAAAAGAAGAACATTTGAACAGACGAAATGGAGGGTATGAAGGAAGCCCGTTTGGTCCGGATGAACCTTTTGAAAAGAAGGGATCCGGACACGGACCATAATTATTTAAAAAGAAAGCTATTGTAGTGTAGCGTAGAGGAACGAACGCTATTAGTGGGTCACCCTCTCCATGACATCTGGGAGATCTGTCTCTACCCCGCATTGCTCGCATTGTCCGCACGCCGCTCGCTCTCGGGGTCCGTGCGTTGAGCCGTTGATCAAGCTACCGGTCGACTCTTATACCAGCGTTCAATCAGCGCCTTTACAGTATTAACGTTTCGACTCCTCTACGGCTCACTGTGAACAAGGCACCTTTGAGGGGGCCCAAACATTAATACGTTTTTTTAAAGTCGTTTTGGCTCGTGGCCAGATCCCTTCTTTTAAAACACATGAATAAAAGCTAGACGTACTAGGATCTTGCCCACAGTCTTGGAATTTATTCGATGATGTTTGGGACGACCTGGCGTAGAATCGTATCCACTTAGGTAGGTGGTGTTTCGTTGGCACATTTCTTCTTCTTCTTCTTGTTTTTAATTCAACGGCCTCATCATATATCTTTGGGTAATTGGTTTAATAAACTGTGCCTTCACTAGAACACACATTATATCGTGGCCTTGAAGGGCAGCTGATGGCTTTCGGAGAAATCATCAGGCGTTATCAGGCGTTATCAGGCGACGCTGGACTTCCCAACTACATCGATGTGCTAAACAAATATTTGACGCGACCTACGGGAAAAAATGCCCGCGTGTTTTGATGCTGTCTTGAATCTAGGCGATGAAGCAAGCTTCATTTATTGCCATTTCACTTACCTTAATATGTCCCGTCGCGAAGGCATTTTGCATATTTCTAGTTTTGCAGAAGGTTGAAATTTATTACGACGGCTTTCGAAGTGCGCCCACATAGCGATAACGTTTTTTATCAAAGGATGGTTCATCACAGCGAATCAACGCAAGTGTCACTGTGTCCTTCCCCATTGATGTCGCTATATTAATACCCCGACATGCCTGTGCTAGGATGTTGTCCGCGCTGCGCTAAAGTGCCGCATCGCATTGAAGACATTCAATCGTATCACCTTGAAGACATTCATCATATCGTATTGCAGTCATCGTTGTGTATTAGGTTATATAACTTTCACGTAGACTATTTTACAATGTACGACAAGTGTCTAGAGTATTTCATAATGGTTAAAATTGTGACTGTCTTTTACAGTGAGGCGCTCGTTGTGACTTAAGTCACAACATTCCAGGCCTTCCCTCGCGTGAGCGAAAGATTGGCTGACGTATAACTCTTGTAAGCCTAGTTATCACGAGCGAAATATATTTTTTTCTGTGGTTTTGCGAAGACGTACTATGCACCCAGTTTTCTTTATCGCCTGGTACCGCAGCGGCGAGGCTCCGAACGAGCGCAGCTGCGATGCCTCTCCGCAGCGGATCACGTGGCTCGACGTCACGCCTGCCACGCTCGCGCTCCGGCTGCTCAAGGTCATGGCGACGCGATGAATGACCTTCGTAGACATGGCGTCGTAGAGATTTCGCTCTAAGATACTATTGATCAATCAGGCGGACATTCAGCTTCATAAATGTGTTATTAAAAGCTAAATGAAAAACCGCATGGGGTTAGCACCTCTGCTGAAATCAAGGAAAAGTGGCACTCGTTTTTGATTGCATGCCTAGCGATGTCCAGCAGACTAATGGATACCTGTTTACTTGTATTAAAAAAAATGTTGAGAAATTTTGCTGATGATTACTGTCACTGAATGCATATTCTCAAGCTGAGCGATTATGTTCTGCGAAGTTTTGAATGTCAAGCGAGTTGCCCAGAGATGTGGCTTGTCAGAATAATTTATAGCTTTGCTTTCTTGATCATACGCTCTGGCTGTGGCCATTCAATGTGGGCTCCTGTCTGCACAGTAAGATGAAGTGGGACGACGCTCTTCGAAGTTGGGACATCACTCTTCAACTACAGGCTGTCGAGTGGACCCGGCCGTCGCCGAGAGTCACCGCCTCCCGGTTCCGTCCTGGGTGGAGCCACCGACTTGATGGGGAGCCCTAAGCCTCCCTTCATCATTTTTCTCAGGACTATTACATAAAGTTCTTGTCACTGTCATTGTTAGAGCTACGTAAAGTGGGATGCTGAATATTTAACGCGTGCGGAGGATATTGCCGCTGCCTTCGACCAATGTTATCACGAAAGCCCGAACTGGAGACCTTGACCGGTGACCATACCTGACGCGACCTTTAGAATCAGTATCAACAGTTATAGGCGACTGAGAGGGAAAAATGCATTTTAGTGAAAACAATTAATCGCATCTCTGCTGCGTGGCGTACATTGTCATGCTTTCAGAGAAGAGAGAAACTGAGCGTAACTTACCGAAATTCATCGATGCTTATTGCTAGATATCGGCGTCAGGATTACTGTGATAGGTGACGTCATATGCTGAATGCGTGAGTCCGCTGTGAGGCTGCTAACAATGGCTATTGCCATCCGGAGACAAAACTTAGTAGTTTGGAAATGCATACAACGCAAGCAGGGGAAACGATGTCGCGGACGATTTACTTATACTTGTGTGCTTTAGCTTGTGTCTATACCCGTGTCGATCTGATCGAACAATCGACACGATCGCACTGAACTCACACCTGACATATTACCGGATTCGCAGAAACACGCGTTGTAATTTTTCATTTACTTTTCTCCTAAGGCTAGCAATGTGCCGGACCTGTTTAGCATATTCAAATTCCAGCGAACCACGACGGCTGAAAAATCACGCGTCGGATGCACAGCCTCGACGACAGTGTCGTTCCCCCCCAAAAAATCTGGCGTGTGTTCAAAAAGAAGACACGCGGAAAAGCCGCAGCACTTCGACAAAGAAAACAAGCAGGCGTACTGCGAATTGAAGAAAGGAATAAATACAACCTGGAAGAAGGGGGGTAAAGGAGGGCGGGGACCTGAAGGCGTGAATATGCGGAAAGCCAAAGATGGTCGTTCGGCGCATTTCCTCGGGAACATACGGAGCTCGAACGAATTTGTAAGAAAAAAAAAGGAGGCGACGAGGAAACACCACGAGTGCGCAGAACAAATACTCTTGCCGTCAGATCGCCTTCCACTTGCCAGATTATCCGTCTTTCTTTTGTTACCCCCCTTTTTTTTATTTTTCCCGGCAGAGTCATCGTCGAGCATAAAGCGTTGCCGAAAATGTAATAAAGAGAGAGAGAAAAAGAGCGAGAAGACTGGAGAACGAATCTAAAAAAAAAGAAGAAAAGGTTCGAATAACAATAAACGTGTCACGGAACACGCGTACGAGCAAGCGGAAAAGCTCATACATCCGTGAAATTCGCAGGATAAATAAAGCGCGAAATTCCAGGGAGGAAACGATACGAATGAACGGAAACGGAAAAAGGAAGTGGGATTGGAAGAGGAAGAAAAAAAAGGGAAGTGAGAATCGGGAAGAGAGGAGGGGATTCGCTTCGCGACGACGACCACTCAACAAGTGGTGGATGCGTTCGCGTCGAGTTGTAAAATAGATTGCCGCTCCACTGCTGGCTTCGCCTTCTTTTAATATATATTTGCTTCCTATTTTATCGCCTCTTTCCCTTTATTCCCCTACGCCTTTCTCTCGCGCGGCTTCTTTCTTTCCTTACATTGCCCTTGTGTCTTCCCCGTCTTTTCACTTCGTCATTTCTCTATCATTCGCCGCTCAACACCCCCGTGGACCGCTAGACTTGAGTCCTCTTTTCCCTCCACATCCCCCGTTATTCCCTATTATTATTACTACTCCCTCTTTTTCGCCACCTCTTGTTTCCCTCTATCGTACTCGACGATTTCCCTCCGGCTCTCTTCTTGTGTGGAGCTTCTTTCGGCGGTCTCTGCGAGCCCGCCGGCTCGTTTTTATTATCCGCGACCGAATCGTTCCTCCCCTCCCCCCTTTACCCTTCCGTGTGAGCTTTCCCCAGCAAGAGAAGGGCTATTTCGCCCTCTTTATTATTTCGCGATATCCGGCGTCATTCCGTTCGCCTCCTCCCCGTGTCTCCCCAGATTCTCGCGCTTTTTTCATATTTTCTTACGTGTTACTCAGTAATTCACTGTTTTTCTGTCTTTTTGTCCCTTCCAGTTTCCGTTTCTTTTCCCCATTTTCATGCGCGTTACGTTTTGGTTCGTCTTTACACCCGTTACGTTGAGGTCTCGTATGTCCGTGGCCACTCGTGTACACTCGTATACCCTACGCCGGGGCGATTCGGGAGCGCGGGATCGCAAGTCCTTTCCGTGATTGTTGGAGCCGCTTCTCTTTTTATTGCGATTACCTTGTCGTGTGCCTGCGTGTTTCTCTTCTTTCGTGCCTTCTACATCGTCGACACCTACCTTCACCCTCATCTCTGCCCTTAGTGTTGCGTGGTGCATTCGGCCCTTTCTATAGTGAATTCACGGAGGCCTAATGGTATAACGCCTCATTCGTGGGGACCTAATAGTGTAACCGGACTCAAGCATCTTGAAAATGTACAGGCGGAGGAACGAAAAACTCACAGGGTCCCCTATGCATTATCCTAAAACGACTAGAAGGCGAAGGCACCTCCTTGTTTTTAGGGGCGAAGCTCCTTAAGGCGGCACCCGTTCGTCCCTCGGAGTCGTAGTAGTCGTAGTGCGTAACCAGTCGTAACGCTAGTACCAGACCTTGACCTCCAAGGTGGTGCCGGTGGGAGATTTTTCCTGTGCGTTGTTGAACAATAAAAAATTCGCAGCGTGCGCGTTAACTAAAAGCCGAATTCTTCTGTCTCTCATTCCCCATTAGCAGCCATTGGCATGTTCCAGTAGGAAACGTTAGTAGAAGTAGAAGTGTAAGTGTTAGCTAAAAGCCGACTTCTTCTGTCTCTCATTCCCATTAGCAGCCATTGTTTACCTCCAAGGTAGTGCCTGGTGAGATTTCTCCTGTGCGTGATTAAACAATAAAAATTTTGTTCAAAACGCCGTTGATTAAAGAAATAAACCAACGAAAGACGCCAGATGTTTTGTAAAAGCAAAACGAAAGAACGCCAGATGTTTCTAAAGCAAAACAAAAAGACGCCAGGTGCTTAACGAAAGACGCCAGATGTTTTCTAAAGCAATGGTTTTCTAAACAATGAAAATTCACAGCGTACATGTAAAATTAAATTGAGCTGCAAGTCGTCATAACTCATGGAACCTTTAGTATAAACGCGCCCGATCTCACGTCGGTGATGATGTACTGGGCAGAATTCACGAAAGATTCACGGTTTACCGATGAACCTCCGCAGCTTCGCCCACTCATCATCATTAACTCCGTGGATATGCTGTGATTTTTTTTCTTCTGTATCGATTGTAGTGATCCGCAGACAGAGCGTATGTCCAAAATTTCCGGAACTTTTAGCCGCATATTCAATAAAATTTTAATGCCACAACCATATACATATTGGTTAATGTGGTTGTGAATCGACTTTCAGCATTTATTTTCCTTATGCTACCTATCGAGTTTTGACCCTCGCACGAACCAAATATGGCTTCGTTATATCCGATATCGCGGCGGCTTTCACGTTTTTGGTTTCGTTATAAAAGGAATAAATGTCACTGAAATAAAGCGTGGCCAACCAAACTCAATATTTAGTGCGCTATAACCGGTGATTCGCTACATTGGGATTCGTTATAACGAGGTTGGACTGTATTTCTAAGCACATTTCCCTTATCACGCCTTGTTGTTCAATGTGGGAGTACTTGCTTAGGAGTTTTTACAAAGTTCGGGGTCGATGTGACTGTGGCACCCGGCGGTCGCTTCCGTTTGCGAGTCAGCCCTAGTCCCGTCGCTAGTCTTGTCCTCCAAGTTTCTTCTTCGAAGTTCGTGAATGTACTATAAACCAATTCGTCGCATTCGTTCGCTTCTTGAAGAATAGAGGAATCCTCGAACAGTAATTCTGGACTCCATGGATGTAAATCTAAACGAGCCTCCTTAGCCATTCGTCGAGAGTGTTCTTCTTGTTGTAGTGTAGATTCGTGGACCACTACCGCTAATACTTATAACTGCTCAGCGCAAAAGTAGACACAGCAACACAGGAAAGATGAGGACACTCGCACACTTGCAAGTGAAATTTATTACAATAAACGAATATATAGCCAACACAAAACATAAGGACCACATGCTCATGCTAGAAGGCAAAAAAAAAAAAAACCGAACGAAGAGTGAAAGTAGAGCGGAACCGCAAAAAGCAGCTAAGGAGGAGCACCACTTGCCGATGAATCCAGGTAAGCCAGTTCTTTATCGGATAAGAATAAAAAAAAAAAGAAGGTTTACTGACACCGCTTCCATCAGCTATTGTTGCAGCTTCAATGCTTTCGCGCTGAGCAATTTTAAGTATGGAATACCAACTAGCCCGATCCCACACGTTGCACCGCTAATAGAAGTGTTCAGTGGCTCTGGTCCATCGGTTTCCTGCTTGAGCAACTGCCTACCATGTGCGTAGTACGAGGTACACTTTTGTTAGCAGGAACGAAAAGTAAGAAAGATGTTTTTATTGACGCGTCGAACAGGAGTCCAGTCTTGAAACTGTATACATTGTCGTTCCAGACTGCGGTCGTTTGCCTTCATGACGATGACCCGTTAGTTGACCGCTGTATTCACACGTAATTTTATAACGTGCTCGGGCGAACGCTCGCACTGTAATAGCTTGCCAAAGCTTGGACCAGTTGCTGAATATTCCGGCAGTCGCGCTGCGATGAGGTCAGTCGCGGTCGCAGAGCCATGGTCCTCATCGAAGATTGGTCGCCGATCTCAGAGCCGATGACAGTGCAGTTCATTCTCAAAGCTGGTTGCCCCGTGTGGAAGAGAGGACAGAGTGGGCACATTCTGCAACCTGCGTATAGCATAAAAAAAACGCAAAAAATCTTGAGACGTAACATCGAATTCAAAGTTCAAATGTCATTTATTAAAACTCAATTTCAGCAGCAAGCAGTGAATACGCATGTGATAAACATTGATGTAGTTATGGGTTAATCCTTAAACACCATCATTAAATTTTAACCACTTCATTAAGCACATTTCTTTGAAGGTATACTTTATTATAAGAAGCGTATTCTTGTGCACCGCAGCAATAGCGTTAGCAGGTGGGAGTAGTTGGCTCCAGGTGAGTAGTTAGGACGTGTGTATACCGCACAGGAATTTAATTGCCATCCTGATGAATATACGACAAGGCTAAATTTTAGTTATAGTTTTGTCTATATTTTCCTTTAAAATTCCTCCAAGCCCTACAAAGTGGGGGACGCTTAAGCTTCACCTTTAGGAGTTGAACGCGATAGCAATATCCGGCCCCATCCTCATCGCACTGTGTTTCGCTTGCCATTACGTTCAGTGTGCGACACGGGCTCTTTAAACGTTAATATTGTCACGACTAAAGGATGGCATCGAGGCAACAGAGGACAACGAAGTGGGGAACGCGAGCAGCAGTCACCGTTCCTCTGAGGATGACGAGGTTGGCGCACCTGCTCTCGTGATCTCTGAATACAGACCCCGTCATTCCATGTCTCACCATGGTCCTGCGTTCTGTTCTTTGCACGTTGCGAGAATAATTTCTTGAATAGCAGAAGAATGGGGCATCTACGCACTAGAGATTTTAAGCTGTTTCACATCTGCATATTTCCTTTGCATATCCCTCTAGTTTTCTCTCTTTATTTCACTGTAACTTCTGAGTGCGCTTGTGTAGAAGTAGTCCGCCTCGGTGGTACAGTGGTTACGGTGCTCGGCTGCTGACCCGGAGGTTGCGGGTGCGATCCCGGCCGCAACGGCCGCGTTTCGATGGAGGCGAAATGCTATAGAGACCCATGTACTGTGCTATGTCAGTTAACGTTAAATAACGCCATATGGTCGAAGTTTCCGGAGCCCTCCACTACGGCGTCCCTCATAATCATAGCGTGGCTCTGAGACGTAAAACCGCAGATATTATTACGAGCCATTTGGCTGCTTAAAGTCAATCAGAATGAGTTAGAAGCTTTGATAGCAGAAGAGAGCGCATCGCCAACGTTCCTACATAAACTTTTCAATTTTTTTTTGTTTATTCCACCAACTTTGACGACCAACATTGGGCTACCCAGGAAGCCCGGGAGGCGGCGAAGAGGCAAGACCTCGACGTCCCCACGTGGGAGGCCTAGGCTCAACCAATTACACCGCTGGTTTCGATAAAAGTTTATTCCTTCTCCGTCGAAGACCAACCCACCTTCTTTCAAGTTAAGTGATCGACCACATCACAAACGAGGCTTTGAAGCGTTAACAATCGATAAATATAAACGAGCTCAATGACTGCAGTTCGTACATGCTTCGTGCTTCGAGAAAAAGAAAAGCACACCCCACGCAATCGTTACTTCGAGTGCAATACTATTATTTAAACTAGAGGAGTGCATCCGCGCCTTCATTCGTCATCTAGTAACGTATAAAACAAAGAAGAAGGAAGTACATGGAAGAATAAAATACACAACGTGGCTCGAAGAGCAGAGAAAGAAACGGAAAGACCAAAGTCGAGTGGCACGTAAACGTTGTGCAAGGAAGATCCACCGAGAGTCGCGACACCTCGCAAGCCTCATTGGATTGTCATCGCCCCGAGCAACACGAAAGGCGGCTTTTGTTTTATTCCACGTGGTTAGCAAGGACACAAAAACAGATAAAGAGAGGAGAAGATGGCTCCGAGATAGCAGCGGTTGTACTGAAGCGAATGAACAAAAAGATGGAGCTGAGAGAGAGAGAGCTTAGGAAGCGAAAGCAGTATAAAGAGGGGTGGAATCGACGACTTAGAGCGCATTTTTTACCCTTCGCTGGCTGAGTACCGCAGCATTTATTTTGTTTTTTTTTTCTAATGCTAGAACAAGCGTAGAAACAGAGACTCAGGGCTCGCGGTCTTTCTTTTTCTATCCCCCTCCCAACCTCCTTTCTTTCTTTGTTTTCACGTCCCCTGGCTAGAAGCTGATCCCGTTTTCTCGGCGACGCCGTTTGCATTGGAGGCCTCGGGCGGGGCTCTCCGGTTGCTCTTTCTGCTTGCGAGGGGATCTCTATCCGGGAGTGCTTCGAGTACGCTTGATGTTCCACGAAGTTCTGGATGGCTCAGCGGTCTGTCTTGAAAAAAAGGATGCACCTGCACTGACGAAAAGAACTTTTCCTGCTGAAACCATGGCTGCAGCGACATTACCTGTTCAACGATTTCACATCAGTTCAAGCCTCCATCTTCCCCTGAGTTTCTGCGCAATGTGACGTCAAAAATTTCAGTCTCCTTCGTTTCGTACTTAGGCCACATTGGCTCAAGAGTATTGCTTGAAACTTGCGTATGTGAAGTCTCTGTCTTCCTTAGAGAACAATATAATTCCTTTTTGCCGAGAAAGAATTGTCCAGGCGCACGTTCTCAAGATATGTGACGTCACGTCACGGAAGTTCCGTTTACTCAGCAAGGCTTCAGTGCGGTAGTCTGAAGAGGACAAGAACAGTAAGATGACTTTCGCCTTCGAGTCAGTCGACTTAGGCTAATGCGTCAGGGACCGTGCGACATTACTGACATCCTATTTACGGGGCGGGGGGGGGGGGGGCACCAGTAGTACGCGTCTATATTACTCTTCCGTGCCTATTGCTTTTCATTCTATTACACCTCGGTGTATTACTCCATCTATTACCCCATCTATCCATCTAGCATTTCGGCTATCACTCTTTTTTTCTTCATATAAGCTTTGGGTTTTATCATAGATGGAGAGCCCCTGGTGGTCCTTAGAGTACGTCTTGAGCAAGAATCTGTTTGCCTCATCCATCGTGAGCTCGTAGATTCGTGGCTTTGCGTGAGTATCACTGTACACCAAGGGACGTGTAAGTAAGCAGCTTTGTTGTATAGCCAGTGATAAGGGCAAGGAAAGCTTCGTGGTTTGTTGCACGAGCACACCAGATTTTGTCCCTTACCGCCCGGGAAACAGACAGAGCAGGGGGTAGCAAGAATTTTTTTTTTTTTTTGGGGGGGGGGGGCGTTGTGGGTTCAACCATTCATTTTGCCTGTTCGTGCGTGCGGTTTTATGTGTGCGCGTGTATAACATGCATCATCGTCATAATCAACAGCAGCTTGAATGCACCCTCTTCAGGAAAAAGGGCTCTCACACGTTCCGCCAATCAACTCGGCCTTGTGCATGTTGCGATCACTTATATAGCGGAAAACTTCTTGATCGCATCTGCGCACCTAACTTTCTGTCTCCTCCTCGCGCCTTTGCCTTCTCTTGGAATCAAGTCTGTTATTCTTAATTACCAGCGGTTATCTTGCCTACGCGCTACATGCCCCGCCCATGTCCATGTCATACACATGCAAAATTGAACAAAAAAGGAAGGGAGGGGGGGCCTCAAGAACGCGAGCAGCTGCGAGCCTTGGGGAAAAGGCGGGAGCGGAGAGGGGGGAGGAGGAGGAGAATGAACGCCTGTCGACACCACCGTTGGCAAGAGGGCGCTCCGGTCGCGCACTTCTCGGCGAAGGCGCAAATTAAATATTGAAACACCGCCGCTGCAGCGCAAAGAACGTTCGGAGTGGAATAGGGCGGTGGTAAAAGATGAAGACTCGGAATAAGCGAGCCGGAAAGAGCGGTGTGCGCGCACACGTACGGCCGTTACGCGGTTCGAGCCCGGAGCGCCCGCGCACCGCTGCCTGCCTTTCTAGCGCCATACGCGATTCTTCGAGCGGCCCGGCCGTAACGTTTTCTTTTATACTAGAGTCGTTCACTTAGCGCGGGTCGCGTCGGCAATGAAGGAGCGTCGTCGCTTCCTCGCCCCTGAAGGAGGCCTGGGGTCTGGAGTGCGTACAAGATGTGCTTTTGGAGGCCTGAATTTCGGTTTCTCATGGCACTGTACGCTGTTTTCAAACCGCATCTTCGCATTGCATGATAACAGAACTGCAGAGGTAGAGATAATGAGGGTATATAGAGAGAGGGAGATTACTTCTTTTTGATTTCATTCACATCTGCGCGATTGACAAACTATTACATTCGCTAACACTAAAAAAAAATAAAAAATGACGAGCATACACGTCCTGGCTTGGTATGCCTCACTGGTGTAGCCAGGAAGGGAGGTAAGGGGTTTGGAGAGGTTCAAGCCTCCCGAATTTTTAAAATTGTGCATGCTTATATATGCACGCACACACCACGAACAAGCACAAAGGGTGTTTGAACCCCCCTCTCCCCCCTCCGCCTCCTCGCCTAACTGGAAAGATTTGTGGCTACGCCCTTGGGTAAGGTTATGGCGTACGTGGAACACACGCTTTCGTATGCCTGCAGTCGTTTTTCTCCTGTCACTGTACACGGTATCGAAAGCGTATCTTCGCAGAAGCGTGGTAAGCTAGGCTAGTTCGTAATGGTTCACTGCGGAAAAGCGCAAAATAGGAGGAAACATCAAAGATAAAGAGAAGGCACACATGACGTTTGTGTCTTTTTCTCACCTCTGCAGTTTCGTCCTGTTTCGCGCTGGTCCGCATGTCTTTGCGTTGCGGGAGGGTCTAACGTCAGAGGTAGGGAGAACGGAGGTTATTGTTTTATTAAATCATTTTCACTCACATTTGCGCAATTGACGAACGGTTTCATTCGCTATGGTCTCGATTCCATTCGAGACCATTATCTGTCGACAAGATTCCAGGGCCTTGAGCATGTACTTCGAGGGCGCAGGAGGCAACAAAAGCGCTACTGAAATGCCTAAAATCAACAGATCCGAGTGACCAGCTTAGACTGGATGTCCTCCCACAAGTGTGTTTGTAATTCCGTCCATCCCTCTCTTCTGTCTCTCTTTTCGCCCCCTTCTCCTCTCCCCCAGTGAAGGGTAGCAAACAGGACGTGCGTCTGGTTAACCTCTCTGCCTGTTCTTGTTTTTCTCTCTCTCTCTCTGTTGGTGTAGAAAGACATTAGCCTTGATCTTCTTGTACGGGGTGTCGACTCTTGCGGTGTCCCGCTGCAAAGGTTGAGAAGGCGGGTTCGATTCCCACCCCCAGCGGCCGAGTTTCAATGGAGGCTAACCGCAAGCACACCCATGTGCCTGAGATGTAGGTGCCCTTAAGGAATTCCCTGGTGGTAAAAATTATTGCGCAGTCCCCACTTCGGCGTGCTTCATAATGGTATCGTGGTTTTTGGCATGTGAATCCTCCTGATCTAATTATATGCCTTTTGTGCCTTCGCTTCTTGTTGTATGTACATGTTTGTCAGTAGCGGCTGAAATAAGCGCACTGTCAAATTTGGTTATTAGGTATTAAAAGCCTCCGTTTGTTTGAAAACTCAGCCTTAAGTGTATACCTATGAAATGACGTCTCTTTCTACTTTTTTTTTTAGAATTAGGCCGCCGTATCACTAGCGAATACGCGAAGTGCCAAGGGCACTTCCCGCGCCTCCCGCAACGAACTCGCAGACAACAAGCGGATTCGCGCACGACTAGAGCCGCAACAAATCTCTCACAGCCGCCGCCGCCGCCGCGGGGGCAAGGTTCGTTTCGACGCGTTCTTTTTTTCTTCCTCGTTTGGCTGCCTTCCAATGGATCGCACAAACCATTTCACTCGTCTTCACGCCGGCGCGGCTTTCTCACGACTTCATCTCACTTCTCATGTCGTTTCCCTCCTTTGTTTTTCTTCTTCCCTTCTTTCCCTACGTTCCCAATTCCGAAACCTTTCCCCTCCGCCCCTTCCCCTTTATATTTTCATTCTCCGCTTCGCCGCATAGCCAGCAGGCACCTCTCGGGTCTCCTTCGCGCATTCTCTATAGAGGCCCTCGATTCCCTTCCACCTGCGTCACGAAGCGCTCTTCCCTTTTTCTTCCCTGGTCGCTATTTCTTTCCCCACGGCGATCCTGCTCTCCATTACCGCTCTGTATAAAGCAGTCTCGATCTTCTTCGCACCCCCCCCCCCCCACATCCCCACAACGCTTTTCCCTTTCACCTCCCCGGCCCTCCAGGCATCATCGTCTTCCATATTTTATTTGACCGGCCCCGCAACCTGTCTTTTCCCTACTTCTACACGGGCGCTTTTCCCCATTTGTCCTGCACCTCCCTTTCCTTCCCCAAGCTTTGTTTCACCCTTTTACCTTCTAGTTTTCTGCCTCCTACGCCGCATGCTCGCGTTCTCGCGCCTCTCACACCCGCCGCCGCTGCTTTCTTCGCCATTGTCTTCACACGCTCGCCCTCTCTCCCTCCGAAACCGAGTCGCGTACGTTGCTTTTCTGTATTGCTTCGCCCCACTTTTTTGCCTTTTTACCTCAGGGCTGCGTTACGTGGGGGGAAGAGAACCAATAAAGAAGAAGCACGACACCCGCTAGATAGCGCTGAGGTTGAAGAATGAGCTGTTTCCATTGATCGCCGCTCTGCACTGGTTCTGTTGCCTGCGCCGCTTGATCTACCGCGGCTGCCGTGCGTCTGTGAGCGAGAGAGTGTGTGCACGCGTTCGTCAGTGTGGGTCCCGGCGAAGAAGATATGTGGTGCCGGTGCCCGGAAAGGGGAAGCGAAACGATGCCACGGGACAAACAAAGGAACGGCGAAAAATATTGGGGAAAGAAAATGGTGGGGAAAATAAAAGGGAAAGATACGGCCGACGGGACACCATGCCCGCCGACGATGATGGGATCGCGCCGTTCTTTTTTGTCCCACCCTTGCCGGCCTTTTTCCTTCTTTTTTGTTTTTCGCGTAGGCGTACAGGTTGCCTCGTGCAAACGAACGGGAAGAGAAGGGATCAGTTTTTCCGCCTCGCGTACTCCGTTAGGCAGGTGAGGAAGCACCACCACGTGTCCCTCTCCGGCGTTTTCTGAGCGTATGCCTATATATCTGTACAGTGAAGGGGTCTATATATACGTATATATGTATACGACTATCTCCACTTGCGTGTGTACATCTATATATTGAGGCGCACCGAACTGCGTGGGGATGGAAAGGTGGGAAGGGGGCATCTTGGGGAAGAGGAAAGCAGGAGCCGCGCCGTAGGAACTCTGGCGGTGGACTGCCGTGACGATGAGATCCCATAGCCTCTGCGGCGTCTCTTTGCGAAGGATGGAGGGTCTTTCACAGCTGTTGTCGTTAGGCGAGCGGCGATACGTAGTGGGGATCTGAATGGGGAGAACGGCGCTGGAATGAAACGCGAGAACGCCACCGCAGGTAAAGGAGGCGCGAATGAATCCCAAAAGCAGTGAAGAGGCTGTCAAGACAGCGAAGGACGAGGCAGGCTTTCGCAAGCGAGCCCTCGACACGCGTGTAAAGAAGGCTTGGGTTCTTCGCGAAAGCGAAGGGCCGAAACAGGATCAGGAGAGCATGGCGTAGTGCCGTTTTATAAACACGATAGTCTTTCTTGGGATACTTAAACGGAGAAATTTTGGTCTGTCTTTCTGTCTTTCTGTTTGTCGGCACGTCACTCGATCCAGCCACTCGGCCAAAGTTGAACCACTTGCCCAAGGGCCAGGCATCTTGAACGGCTCACTAGGTTCATACTTGTGTACATTGTTGATCAAAAAGCAAACATTACGAATATCTGAGGCACAACATCACTAGGTAAGCATTAGGTGGTGTGTTCCTTTAATAGAAAATGCATACATACGTAATTCTAAAGACCCTAGTTTCTTACGCTGCGCTGAAAATGCGACTGCCCGTTAAACTTGACTTCCTCCGTGCCCTCTGAACGAGCTCATTGTTGTGTTTCGGTTTCGGTTCTGTATTGCACTGTACGAATGCCATGGGGCGCCGCTCTGGCATTCCTGTTTTAGCCAGGCGACGTGTAAATAAAAGAGTGTGTGGAGAGTACTCGTTGAGTGCGGATGTTTCTTCTGCTTCAGCGCTTCGCGCCAAACCACGTGTTCGGGCTGGCTGGCGTCCCCGCCGGTCGTGTTGGTCACCGCCGGTATTCGCCTGCTGCTGCGCCGGGACTACCAGTCCGCAACACAGCACTCATGTTCCCGACGTATTGCCAGATGGCGTCCATATCTCACGCAGCGCCTCTTCTATCGTCTTTAGACGACATTTGCAGCGAAGCACGCAGATACGCGGCCAATTTTTTTTTTTTTTTGGCGACACGATGGAAAGAAAGAAAAATAGCTGTTTTGTAACGCGGTGAAGAATGTTATGGTTAGGTTAGACCAATACAATGAAATGCCTGCTTGACTGGAGCGAGGGTTAGTGCCAGGGTGACTCGAGGTAGTAGTTGTGCCAGGGGACGATTGTGGACGTGAAGAAAGGAATCCTGGTCAAGGAGGTGTACCTGGTTGCAGTACGTCATGCAGAAAGGTGCTTTGGGCTTCAGCAATAAACAATGGAATTCTTAGTGGAAGACAGATAGTGGACCTGTCAGCTTATGATCAGAAGGTTCATAACAACAACACCAAAAAAGAAATGATTGTGTGTACCACCGGAAAATGTATTTAAGCCGAGAACAGAACCCGTGCTGCAAGAGCTAGTCGTCACCAGCCGTTCTGTCGGCGTCACATGTTCTTGCCAGCGATCGAAATGCTATTTCACAGCTATGTTTGCCGATTTCCTGCGATCTTCAGTCGTAAAATAATGCGTAATGCTACGCTATTTCATTTTCGCGCGTAGTTGAAGTACTTCCCGTCAGTTCGCTTCACCGGAAACACGCTAGCGGTTGAACCTGCGCAGTCACGGTGTTGCCGAAGTAGCAACAATGGTAAGTGATTCTAATTTAGACCGTAAGAGGGAAGTTCACGATGCTTTCGACACAGAGATCGTATGTCGACTGATACTGATAGCGCTTGTCGGATTTCGTTACAAACAGCGCTACGTAATGATAGGCAGAGTAGACATGTAATCATGCTATAAATACGTTGCCATTAGATGCACCTTGCGCATCGTTAAGGGAACCGTGAGTATTTTATTTGTTTACTACGTTATCGAATTTTCAAGGAAAGGAACACTTGACACCTACGACACTGAGATATCATCTTATCGAACCACGGCAACTATAGAGAACTGGCCTCCGGCTGACAAGCTTAGGCTCCTGTTTCGCTGCATGCAGGACACACGCATGCGCGTACGTCAACAAATACAGGAGAGACACCTTTCCCAGGTTTCTAAAAAAAAGTTAGTTTTACGTTCAAGCACGATGTAAAAAGAAACATTCATCCAAGTCTGTTGTGCGCAAACTGTTACAATAAAATCACACAGGTTGAACATAAAGCGGTCATTTTTTTACGATATCTTCCGTGATGTGGTGGCTCGTTCCGAGCGCTTTAAAGCCAAGGTGATGATGGCATGCTCCTGCTTGAGCGCATTTGATGCGTTCGCATTTAAAAGAGGCATCTTGCCCGAAAGCATGCGAGTTCGTGTGACGCCTATACCGTGTTTTATCTCGCAGTGCCAGCACTCTTGGCCATTGTTTGCTAGCGTTGGCTTTCTATGTAATTAGATGTTTTTAAAATAACGCTAACGTATTTATCTCGCATTTACTTCTTAACATCCAACAAATATTTTTAGAACAAATGCATCATTTTCTCTCAAACAATTAAGACTACTGATTAAAATTGCATTATTGAAGACTACTAATGCGGGCGATGTAGAACACCTCATTCATGGGAAGTGGTTTGCAATAATTTGTGCGGTTTCGCGTGCCAAAACCACGATATGTTTATGAGGCACGCCGTAGTGGAGGGCTCCGAAAATTCAGACAGTCTGGAGTTCTTTAACGTGCACTGTCATCGCGCAGTACAAAGGCCTCTATAGCATTTCGCCCTCCACCAAAAATGCGACCGCCGCTGCCGGAATCGAACCCGCGATTTCCGGGTAAGCAGCCGAGCACCGTAAACGCTATAAGGCCGTGGCGGACTAGGAAGTGGTTTTGCATTTGCAGCTGACTGACACTAAAGCAGCAGAGCATAGGCATCCCTGTGGAGCATTTGACCTTTCTGCGAAGAAGCAATGAAACAGGCGGATACGTTAAATAAATCCATCTCTCTCATGTCAAAAGTGATGGATTGCCGTCGAAAGAATGATGGTCAAGCAATAACATAAAATTTCGCCAGTAGTGGAACTCCGGCTGATGTCACGTTGCCGCTCAGTCCATAAAAAAATTTGCTCAAATTGTTTTGAAAGCGGAGCTTTGAGGTAGCTTATTGTTTCTGTTTTTATGCTGGTCCGAGAGTGTTATAGAGAGAATAAACTGTAATAAAACAAAGCAGCAGGTGGATTACCATGCACAGAGTCGTCGTCAGTGTCTTTCAGGCCCATTGCCAACAGCGCCGCATTGCGAACAGAAAAAAAGCAAGCATTGGGCATTGGTCAAGCAAGTATGAAAGCTAAATGTTATTATGACGTAAATGTTAAAATATTAGGAAAATATAACCAAGCTTAGATTAGAAGGAAGGGGGCCTGGGCAAGTCATGTGAGGCATGGAACAGATAAACCGATGACCTCTCAGCGCAGCCTTCCGTTAACTTTGAACCTAAATTAGGATCACCGTGATGGGCCCTATACTCAGCTCTCATCGTAAGGAGACCACCTCTGCGACAGAAATGGTTGGTTTTTTAACAAGTCTACCTGTAGACGAAAAGACCCATGATCCAAGGCTCTGTTTAACCCACACTCACGGCATTTAGTATCTGTAAAGGTACTCCGTGCGCGCTGCGTGATCCCCGTTACGCAATTTTCGACCATGTCAATCCAACTCGCAAGGTATCCCCCTCACGGATCGGATCCGTCGTTTCAGCGCCCTTGTGTCAGGTGCGCGCGCGCCCTCTCATACAAAGCGCACGCCGTGACACACGCTTCGCGGCTGCGCACCGGGGCCGAATCTATTTCCGCGGTCGCTCTTCCCTTGCAACGCCCCCACCGGAACCATTCCTCATTCATTTATCTTCACTCCTATCCATGCCAGCGCCTCGTGCTTCCTTATATTCCCTTTTCCCCATTATTTTGCTGTTTTGTTCGAGGTTTTCCGTGACACCAGCTTTCCTCCCATTTCCCCCCGTATCCTCCTCTTCTTCCCCCACCCTCGTCGACCTGTACTCGTGCACTTTCACATACATACTTCCCCCAATTCCCGTCTTCCCAATTTCTTGCTGTTTTGTTCCAGGTTTCTCGTAACACCAGTTTTCCTCCCTCTTCCCCGTATTCTCCCCCTTTTCCCCACCTTAGTCGACCTGTACTCGTGCAGTTCTAGACACATACTTCCCTCAACTCCTGTTTCCCTTTTTTTCTTCCCTACTCCTGCGACGTGTCTCGTTTGTTCTGCTTTATTATACCTACCCTCTCTCTCGCCCTCCTCAGCACGCGAACGCCACAGCACGGCCGCCGCCGCGTCAGAGCTGCGCAGCGGCCATCAGTCGGTGGTGCGGAGGGGTCGTTGGGCCCAGGACCCGACCGCAGCCGGGATGTTCGCCTGTTGCTTTCGGTCGCGCGCGCGCGCCTCCCCCCCCCCCCCCTCTGCCAGACCTTCCACACTATTCCCCGTTTCCCTCAACGCCCGTCGCGCACTCCCGTTATCCCTGTTCGGCGCAGCGGAGGGCCGTCGCGCTATCCCCCATCCCCTTTCTCCAGCTTTGACGATCAATAACTCACGCCTCCCTCCTCCTCCCCCATCTCTCCCCTAGAATCCCCTTTTCTCTTCCTCCGCTAGAGCGCCATCACTATACTCTATACCGCGGTTGGGCAAACTCTGGCGCGCTTGCTTGCTGGAGCTTTATACCGGTTGAAAGCAGTAAAAAGAAAAAAAAAGTTACGAAGCAAGTACTGCAGTTATTAGGGAGCTTTGGAATAGGGTGTCCGGGAGTGGGGGAGAGGAGACCGCCGGGTGCACAAGAAGTGAGCGAACTAGAAGAGAGCGTAAAGGAACGCAAATAGGCCTATACAAAAGGACTGCGTTCCGTAGCGCTCGGGCAGCCTATAACACCAGGCTTTGTGTGTATTAACTCTTTTTATTACTTTTGTTGCGCAGTTTGTGTGCGCAAATTAAAGTGCACGAAGGAGCATGAAGACATGCACACGGGGGTAGAGAGCATTTGCAGCTGACGAAAGCGGCTGGTGTGGAGAACAGGGTTTTGGCCAGAAGTTTATTTGTTGGGGAGGGGGGGGGTAGGGGGAGGACGCTGACCAATCCCTTGACATGTACGAGCCCGTGTGTGTTTGTAATGTGCGTGCACACACACATAACAAACTGATAATTTTCGTGACCGCGTGATTGCGCCTATGGCGTCGACAGATATCTACCGACAAGTCACTTAAGCAACATATAAACAAGTCACACACGTGTGCTGCATGTACGTACACAGCAGCGAATACCCGCCGTGGTGGTCCAGTGGTTATGGTGCTCGACTTCTGACTCGAAGGTCGTGGTACACCCGGCCATGGCGGCCGGCTTTCGATGGTGACGAAATGCTAGAGACCCGTGTACTTAGATTTAGGTTCACGCTAAAGAACACCATATGGTCAGAGTTTCTGGAGCCCTCCACTACGGCGTCCCTCATAATCATATCATGATTCTGAGGCGTAAACCGGAACAATTATTATTATACAGATGCGAAATACACATGCACTATCTATATGTTTATTGAAAATTACAGTTTACGGCTGTATACAGCAGAAATTACAGAGTACAGTAGAAAACACCTCCCAACTTTTGTCAGTCACTGCGTATGGCACTGTTGGTGATGAAGTGTTTCTTAAAATACTTATTCGCACCCTGATTCGATTGAACGGCCACGCGGCGACACCCCGTCGGCGTTGTGAAAACGTTCCAAGCAAGCGTCTCAACGCGTTGGCTTGCACAACGGAGAGTTTCCGGAAACTGTAGCGGCGTGGGAAACTGGGCAAGCGTCCGAACTCGCTTGCTTACACGCGGTGAGACTGATGAGGCATGTGGCTCGGGCGAATGATTAAACAACGGGTTAGAACACCGGGATTGGGTATATTGGAGACCAAGAGTAGAATTCGAACCGTCCGAACGTGTTTAAACATCTTCATTCGTGTTTATCTAGTGTAGATACGCGCTCTAGATGTGCGCTGAGAAATAAATAAATAAATAAATAAATAAATAGACAGAGAAAGAAAGAAAGAAAGAAAGAAAGAAAGAAAGAAAGAAAGAAAGAAAGAAAGAAAGAAAGAAAGAAAGAAAGAAAGAAAGAAAGAAAGACATCATGTCATGTTTGTAAGGCGTACCCAAGGAGGTTTAACCTCCTTGGGCGTACCTTATAATAGTGGGTGGTTTTGACACGTGAAACCCAAGAGTTTCATGTTATTTTTAGGAACGAAACTTATATCGTGCAGGTTGTTTGCTGGCTATGAATATGTTTGTTTAAAGAAACTCTACAGCCTGCTAACCTATTTATTGCTGCTGCTTAATTCCTGCTTGGAAAATAGTTCGCGGAAGATTTCTGAGCAGCAGTCGCTGAAGTACTTAGTATAATTTCGTAGGCTTGTGAACACGTCATCTGTCAGGTTTAGCAAATAATATTGAGAATACCACTATTCGAAGATGTTATGTCGAAGGTTAAAACCTCCTTGGTTATGTCCGGCGTTGTCGTCGGCCCATAGACGTACGCATGGGTCGCAGTAGTCCAAAAAGCGCAGACAGCCTCGAACGGTTAAAAACAAGTTTATTCCTATTCGGATGGAGGCCGCAGCCGAACTGCCGAGCGGGGGGGGGGGGGGGGGGGGGGGGGGGGGATGAATCAACATCTCGAAGTTGTTTCTGCAACCCGTCCTCCGCAGGTTCGGAGGCTCGCTCGGGAGACAGGGAGTGCTTGGAACACAACAGATGATATCCTCAATGATAGCACAGATGTTTGAACATAAGGTTTCTTCTTTAAATGTAGAGCACGGCTTACTGCTACCCCATGTTCGAGTACACAGCACTGTACATAGTAAGACTTGTTGTTGGGCTAGTTGATACATGCTTACTGATACACAAAAAAGACGCGTACCATCGACGCCCTTTTCTTGTTCAGATTAAAATTCTTCCTCGATGATACGCCTCTTTTTTGTATTTCAGTAAGTACTCTACATCGTTGCTTACATTTTCTGAACAAACAAGGATTAGGCTAATCATCCTCACCTTGTCGATGTGCCTCTTTCGGGACGGCTTAGCGCTCTCCCACAGTAGAGTACGGGATTCATGTACCGTTCTTATAAAACGCTAGCAAAACTAGGAAATATGGCAATAAACTGGTTCTGATAGCGAGCAAGCCGACAAAGAAAACTGCGAGGGACGATCAGTGCTATCTGTCGTATAAACCATGAAATAACGAAAGCAACCACCGCAGTGTTCATTCGGGAGCGTTTCAAGAATAATTAATCATCACCGCCCCAAGGGCCATCAGGTACGCAAGAGCGCTACCAACTGTTGAATCCATTGTTCCGTTCATAGGCGCGGTGTGTAGCCTCGTCGAAATATAACTGGCGTCGCTACGAGGGCGACTGGATGTTTTACTAACGCGATGACGTTAGAGCGTACATTCAACGAAATACCCGTCTGCGTTAGAAAGAAATCATTCATTTTTTTTAAACGTGCGGAGCACCTTAGGGGCCCGGACTGTCGTATGCTATCCTATGCTGTCATCGCTTGGCGTAATGCAGGCAAAACCGCGTATAGCATTGCCACCTGTATCATATTTTGAGCTCGCGCCAAGGAGAAATCTTCCTTTTGTTCTTCGAGCGCGTTGATGAAGGTATGAAATGCGGAGTACTTCAGGGGCCCGGGCTGTCGTATGCTGTCGTATGCTGTCGTCACTTGGCGTGACGCAGGCAAAACCACGTATAAAAATAGAAACAAAGGCGGAGCAAGTGAGAAATAGAAAGACTGAGAAAGAAAGGCAGAAAATAGGAAGAAAAATAGGAAGAAAAATGACAGAAAAAACCGGAAAGAGAGGAGGAAAGAAAGAGAAAGCCGAATAGAAACAAAGATGGCTGCCCAGCTCCGCACTTCCTTCAGGCTTGGCACCGCCAGGGCGAAGCTGCCTTAACTGTTGTACTAAGTTGCTTCAGGCAAAACTTTGCTAAAGAGAGTTTGGTGCTGAGTCAGTTTCGTTAATTTGTATTGATGACCATATTCAACCCTATGTGTACCTGCCGGGGAACGGAACCTTCTTCGTTAGATCGGGAACTTCGTGAAGTCGGGTTTCGTTATATCGATTTTTAAGTGAACTACGTGCTACACTATGGGAGAGCCCAACCTTTTTTCTGGGGGCACGGGACAGGTTGCCGCCCTTCCTTAGTACAGTGCATACTACTTCTCTAAGCCGTCTCCCCTTTCATCAAAAGCAGTAGGTCGGTGTTTACAATGCGCAGACTTGCTTTTTTACTGGCTCATTAGAGACAGATACAGCTCTATAGTGCACGGTACTACAAACTCTTCCCTGCCCCTGTATTTTCTAAACACACAAATGTTTTTCGCCATTCCGCGCTTGAGGTCTCGCGAAGGACCTACGTGATGTTGAGATTGTTTGGACAAGTACATTGCTGCAAAATTTCAGATATACTCCGTTTGATACACCAGGTAAAACGCTGCGGAAGCTAGCGAGGCTTCTTGTATATTGTAGATGCGTTCGCACCAAGGAATAGTTCAATGATTTTAACGCAATAGCGTTAAAGAGCTCGTCTCGAAGAAACTTCGTTGTCGGCGTTGGTGTCGACGTCGTCGTTTGTTAGCAAAATATCAGCATTTTTTGTCGCCGAAATATCGAGAAAAATGCATATAAAATAAATAATAAAAACAATAGGGTTCGGGTGAGAATCGAACTCAGGCGTTCTGCGTGGAAAGCAGATGTACTACCACAGAGCCACGCCATTACTTAGAACTAGTGAGAAAAAAAAGCACTATATGAATGCCACGTTGTGGGAGTAGTCTCCTTAACACATGCAATATTGTGCGGCAGAAGCGTCGAAACGCGCCAGGCTTCAAAACATGTGAATTGCTCAACAAGCGGGTCTTTAAAGGCCCACCTATTAGAAAGCACTCAGACATATTTGATCATCATCAGCAGCAAAAGCATCAACAAAGTGAGCAGCTGCGCAGGTTCGCGTGTTGCCTAACGAGCGCGTAGTGGGCCCTTCGCTGACTCGCAAAAGGAAGAATTATGGTGTAGTGGGCACTTCGCAACCGCACTTGCTGTAGGCATTCTAGGATAGTTTGAAACGGCCAATGTTACGTGCACAGACGTTCGCTTCCTTGCGGTACGGTTGAGGCATGCACCGAGAACCGAAGCTAGGCTAGCATTTGAGAGGGCGACGCTCACGGGGCCAGATTACGCTATCGCTTTCTACTATTGAAGGCGAAGCTCAAGTGTCCTCCAAAATATTTAAATCGGTAATGGGATTTTTTCTCTTTCTGTCAATATCATCAGTGCAAAGTATAAAAGCAATTGAAAGTCTTCAGGATTGATGTTAGGTTATTTTAATTATGTTCCTTTATTGTGTGAATATTGCTTTTTTTCTTTTCCTCACACTTTTTGAGATGTTCAAGGTGTTATTACTTTTGTGCTTTGCTGTACAAATTAGACACTGTCTTTCTTTTGGTTTTTTTTCCTTTCAATGCACTGTGTGTAAATGTGTCTATTTATTGCCTTTACGAGTACACTTTTGCCCCTCCTGCTAGGGCCCAAGGCGGGCCTGCAGTATCTTGTAAATAAATAAATAAAATAAAATTAAACTGAATAATAAATGGCGGTGCTTTGTGCCTTAGAAATAAACGAAGCCCGTTGTTTAGGCGGTTTTCAATAGGTTGTTCTGGATTGCTTCGAGTCTCTTTGAGTCGTGGCCTCCGCGATTACTTCGGGTAGAGCGCAGCCGGAGCCATTCGCTGGGGCCATGCTTACAACGATGAAATACAAGCGCGAGACGCGCAGACTTGCACATTTTGCTGGCCGAAGTTCTTGCACGGCTTCCACAGCGTTGCACCTTATGTATGAAACGGAGTAGAGTTCAGCCCCGTCAAAAACGTCGGACAGCGACGCTGTCACCCCTCTCATCGAGCATTACATTTTGTCCCTGTTTTTTGTTGTTTCCTTGTTCTTCAGGTTAAGCATTGTGGATCCGGCGCGACAGTATGCTCATTCACAGCCACAGCCACACTGGAACGCTGGGATAGCGTTCCAGTGCGGCCGTGGTCCGTTCCACCCGCCCATTCGCCCACAACGCGTGTTACCATCACGTCAGCGCTGGAACGCAAGCAGCGTTGGCTTTCGCGCTGGTGGCGTTCCACCGCGGCCGCTCGTATCCCCTTCTGTCTCGCCTCCTCTCCAACTTCAATAACGTCACCTCCTTCCCTTTCCCATCTCACAAGGGTTCTCCTTTCCCTCCGGTCACGCAACCTCCTTCAGCTATGCCCGATGGGCACCGGAGCAATGTCCGCAAAGGCGGCTTCTCTATAAAAATCCCGTTCGGTTCACTATGTGCGCTGTGCATCCGTCGACCCAAGGTGTCGCATTATTGTACACTGACCCCATTTCCCTCAGTGGTCTGCTCTGCTTACCTTTAATCAAAAACCATCCCATTAGTTTTAGTGACGCGCGACATAATTCGAGCGAATTCCATTCTCTCCACGTGCAGGCTTTCTGCCCCAAGCACGTAATATCCGTATTGTATGATTATTTTCTATCTCTCCCCCCGTCTCCCTCTGTGTTCTCCTGTATAACTCGATCTAATACATTAAGGCGCCACGCGTCCTACAGAGCGTTAAATGCGGCACTCGTCTCGCTGCGGGGAGGACATTCGGTGATTATTAATCTATACAGCGTGCCGCACACAAGAAGCCAGCAACGGTGGCCTATAACAAGGGCTTCGCTCTGCACCGAAGGTCTTTATCTCTATAGATATAACGTCCTATGTAAACAACGCGTGTGTCACGGTGGACCAGCACGGCGCGCGCTTTACGAGAATCATCGGTGACGACGAAAAGATGGGCCGATGAAGAGAAGACGAGAAGATGGGGCCCCGCGGCGGAGATTTAATAAGATAATTAAATCTCGCCCCGCCCCCGAGACGACGCTGGTGGGATGTAGCAGGTTTGATCTGCCAGAGCTTGGACAAGAGCGCGCGCACACACACACACACACACACACACACACACACACACACACTATATATATATATATATATATATATATATATATATATATATATATATATATATATATATATATATATATATATATATATATATATATATATATATATATATATATATATATACAAAGAGAGAGTGACCGATGTGGACCCGTACAACATACGCCCATATATGCATACATATATTTTATATTTTGAGTACTGGGCGCTCCTAGAGGGGGCGTTATTATACAGAAAAGAGGTAATGGGAGCGTCGACTAAGGTCTAGGGTTTGCTCCTTATACGCTGACATTCTTGTGCTTTCTTGCCACGCGCACATGTTCCCGCCTAATTTTCTGTGGATGCGTGTGCATATGTGTACATTTGTGTGTGCGCCTTCCGTGTTAATATACATTTTCTTACCGATGCTGAAGTACGTAATGAGAAATGCTTCAGCTGAACACTGCGCAGGTAAAGAGAACCGCAAGAGAGAGAGAGAGAAATTTTTTAAAGAAATATTCATTTCTTTACACGAAGAGTTCGGCGCGTTTTTAATTATGCTAAAACCTCAGATATGCCGCCGCAGTGTCAACACGCGCAGATATGTTTAAGGATCACAGAGGTTGTCGCTTCGGCGCTGAGGTTCGTTTATACACCACACATTCATCGCAGAAGCAACTGGTTGAATAATACAAAGGCAGAAAAGATGAAAGGGTAAATGTGCCCCTCTCTATAATTAAAAAAAATGGAGAGTACACACCTGATAGGGCGTACTCTAATGCGTATATAGTCGTTGCAAGTTTTAACCACATCAGCAGCCTATCACGCTCACGTGCGGTAAAAAGTACACGCGCAGGTTTTTATTTCGTGTCTGTGTGCGTGTGTTTCCCTAAGATTGGAAAGGAATGAGGTGTGCCTTTCGACCGCTACGTGCTGCGTTCAGCCTGAATGGCTCTTCTGAAACTACGACCAGGCTAATCCAATTTTTGTCCTCTGACCTAGAGGCGAAGAAAATTAGCGCGATAGCTCGAAGGTTCTCATATTTTGTCCATATATATATATATATATATATATATATATATATATATATATATATATATATATATATATATATATGCACGCACACACACGAGGTAACCAAATGATATCACGATGGGTCTAAAAGTGACCCAATAATGCCACAAAGAAGAATTACAGCGAGAGTTGGGGAGGGGGGGGGGGGTTGTACACGGAACGTGTAAAACTTGATTAGGGCTTTTCCTTCTCTTTCCTCAAATATTTTTTTTGTCTTGTTCGATGAACAGAAAGGGAAAAAAATGATTACGTTCCCCTCGGGCGAATAAAAGAAACAGTTCGGGTGGCTTTTCATGAATAATGCTATTTGGGCGTCCATTATGAGACGTTGATGGAAGACTCGGCTGTCGCGTCGGTCGCTTCGTTTGGGTTTCGCTGATGAGTTTGCGGTATGCCGTTCCCGTTAGCTTGCCTCCTTCTCTCCGTTCGAAAGGATACATCTACGTTGTTTTGTTTTTTCCCTCTTTACAGCTTTGAAGATTATGTTCTCCGTTTTGTGGTATTAGGGCACACGGTTGCTTTCATGCTTTACAGCTTTCCAGTCTCGATAATGTATCATTATTGAGCCTATTTTTTTTAAAGGCGGAAGCCTTAGATGTCTCATCAACCAAGAAAGGTAACCGTCGGCGTCAACGCTGGTGATGCAAACAATAATCATCATCTGGTGTTGAAGTCGCTCTATGACGTCATTATGACGTCAGATAACGTCATCACATGGCATCGTCGCTTGGTCAATGGTGGGTCGATCGCGGAGGCACTGTGAAACCACGTGAGCTGCAGAAACCTTGCACAGTCTCAGGAGGCAGTGCTAAGTACGTTGGGTGTAGAAAGCTCATGGGGTGGGTGTCAATACATCGACCGAGAAGAAAAAAATGACTTTCGCCTTCGAGTCATCTTAGAAATGCATAAGGGACAGTGAGTCTTCTGGTTCGTCAATGTTATCTGTGACATTTCGAGTTCACCTACAGGCGGTGACGCCCGCGCAACTGCGACACAGCAAACGTGTGAAACAAGTCAACAAACCAGATAGGAGACCGTGGTCACGATGAAAGCAGTTTCGTCAGTTTCTTTTTTTTTTCATACGTCATAACGTGGGAAACAACGTGCGGCTGCGCTTGTGGCGCAGCGTTGAGTCATTGCATCCGGCTTGTGCGATCGAAAGCCGCGGAGTCGGAGGTTTGATTCACCAGTCAGTTACGTCAACTAAAGTCTTTTTTTTTAACACGAAAGTGTTTTATGCCGGGGTCCACCAAGTACATCCGTCACGGATATGACGTTGATAAAATGGACGCCAACGGGTGAGAAAGAGAAAACCGAGAAAAAGATACCCCGCTGGGCATCGAACCCACGACGTTGCGGCCGCGATGGTAAGCGCCCGACGCTCTACCGACTAAGCCAACTCGGGAGATGCTAGGCACGGCGCGAACGCGCCTTATATCTTTCACACATTCTCTTTCGCGGCGGGCGGAGCGGGGCGGTGCCGCCGTCTGTGAGAGGTGGAAAGAAGTAATGCTTCACGATCGACACTTACTAGCGCTTACTCCGAGATTGCACGTGATATCGGAGGTCATGGTTAAAGCGTCTCGATACCAGAGAGGTAGACTGGCCGCGCTGGCGTCGCCGAGGCACCCTTGACGCAGTTACGTTCTTTGCCTTTGGATTCGTGTTAGCGTGCGTCGGCTCATCGGAGTAGTGCAGCTTCCACGTGCACGAACGGGATTTCTCTGCCGCCGACTGCTTCAAATGCGAGAGCACCGACTAACAAAACTGCTGCAATATGCGTTGCAGAAAGGACGCGATTTCGACGGGCGAATGTCGTGCCTTGGTGGAGCGAGAGCAGCGCCTGCGAGACAGAGGCCAGGGGGACGCACGCGTTTGCGGCTCAGGCTACGAACCTCTACCTCCCGCGTTGCTGAAGTGCAGTGTGTGTTATGTATGCATGAGCACAGGCGTCGGCTACCCATTACTAGAAAGCGCACACCGTGCCGTTTCTCTCCTTAATTGACGACGCTTTGAAGAAGTGCATACCGGGTACCAGTGTTGATTATGAGCTTGTTGATATCATCCTTACGCGCGATTCACGATTCGCTGTGTCCAAATATATGTTCACACCGTCAGCTACCTCAACGGTTTTATCATGATCAAGGGCGTTAGTCGTCGCGATAGAGACATGCTCTCAACATGGGTGCATCCACGTCAAACGGTGCTATAGCTGCCAAACACGAATAGACATTGTACAAGCTCTCATATATCATAAGCACTACTTCTGTGAAGACACGTTTCACTTTCGTGTTATACCGATTCCTATGACGGAGGGATGAGCCATGTTTTTTTCGTTATTCTGACTTGCCCGCATGAACGTCTAGTGACGTCAGTTCCGTGACGGAAATGACGTGAGTCAGTTCTCAGTGGACCGGCTTAATCCACTGCCCTTGTTAAAATTGAAGACAGCGGAAAAGAGAGGGCACCATCTTGGGATGAGTACGACACCGCAGAGTGCCTGGTTGGCGGCACCTTTCTTCCGTTTAGAAAAATCGGAAGGTGCCCGGCGGCACTGTTAATCTAACCCAGTACGTCCCGTATTGGTAGCGGCAGGTTAACACGGTCATCACGTCACAACACTAATCGAGACGTACAGCACGCCGTTCGGAGACAGCTGGATAGTTTATTTGATCCATTGCCGCGCTGTCCACTTATCACTTATAACTCGATCAGACACGGCGTCCTCATTTGTACACGTGACTTGCTTTCGCCATTCCTGTGCAGTATTGCCACGAAAACAGAGACCACGAACGCTGAGCTTATGTTAAATTAAACGTTATTTTTTGAAGGAAGGCCTTTGATGTAACTTTTGGTGAGATATTTTGCTACGCACGATCGCTTTGGTGAAGGCAGTACCGTGTTTAACGAGTTGAAAAAACTTCAGGGTGGGAGCAGGAAGAGTGCGATCGACTGACATCCCCTTCAATGTAATTGAATAAGTGTATCTCGCACAGCGGATCGTTATGTCCTTGCAAATGCGGTGCCCGATTGTATAACGTATTGCATTACCAAGTATGCAAGTAGGATTTCGCCTTTGAATGTTACGTAAAGCGTAACATGCGGGTGAACGTTTTAAAAGCCATTTGCAAGGGTACACGTCGTCAGCTGCCAGTTCCTCTTCGTTGACACCTCAGAATGGCGCACACAAAAATTAATACTGCTTGAACACTCCTTGGCCTGCGTATAATCCACCGCAGTCACGTATCAGGTACGGGGTCACGCCGCTAAAGCCGAGGACGCGAGTTCGACTCCCGTACAGGGAGGGTGCGTTTCAACGGCTCCAAAACAGAAATATAAAGAGCTAGAAAGAAAGAAATGCGTAAAGAGAAAAGGAAAGAAAGACAGAAATAAACAGAGAGAAAAAGACATAAAAACGGACAGACGAGAGCAAAAGAAAGACAGAGAGGAAGAAAGAAAGAGAAAATAAAGAGAAACAAAGAACGCCGCCCAGCTCCGCATTTCCTTCAGGCTTGGCACCACTAGTGCCAAGCTCACTTAATTTTTATTCGGAGAATTTACTTCAAGGCATATAAACGAAAAACGTAAGCTGATTGAAGGCTTCTAGCTTGGTTTCTTGCAAGAACGACAGCCAGGTTTCTGCACACTTAATGGGTGTCAGCTAACGGTACGGTACGGTACGAAGAACTTTATTTAAAGATCCGGAGAAGTGCCACCCCTTAGGGTGACACCGCGGGCCGCTCCCACGTGGGGACAGTTAGACCTAGCCTAACCGCCGCATCGCAGGCTCTCTGGACAGCCCAAAGTTGTTGCTGATATTCCGAGCTCTTGAGGGCCGAGCTCCATTTCTGCTCTGTGAGGTCCTTATCCCCACGTAACGAGGGGCACCGCCAAAGCATGTGCTCTAAATCGCACGTTCCCCCGCAGCCAGGGCATTGTGAGCTGAAGTCACTTGGGAATAGACAGTGCATGAAAGCCAGATTCGGATAAGAATTAGTTTGAAGCATCCTAAAGGTCATCGCCTGTGGTCTCGTGAGCTTTTTGTGTGGTGGAGGAAATACTCTTCTTTCCAGATAAAAATGCTTCGTGAATTCATTAAATGTGAATAAAGTGTCTCGGAACTCTTGAACCCTGCTCTGTGACAAGGCTTCTCCTCCCACGCGGAGAGTTAGTACGCGCGCTTGGGAGTGGGCGATGTCGTTGAGGTTGGTGAGGGAGTCCAAAGTTTGACCTAGGTGTGCCGGGAACCAAATGATTGTGTGCATAGTTATGGTCCGGTTCTTAAGAACGTCATGTGCCTCTTTCGCTATGGAGCCCGAGGCAAACGCCCTGACTGCCGATCTAGAATCCGAGTAGATTTGCGTCCTGTTATCATCCAAGAGTGCCAAAGCAATAGCAACCTGCTCCGCTTTAGAAGAAGTGGTCCCAGTCAGGGAGGCCGACGAGATTATTTCACCTCTGTTATCTATTGCGACCACGGCATAGTGAGATGAGCGACCATATTGTGCCGCATCTACGAAGCAGACCGATTGAGGATCATCCTTGATCTTCTTCAGGATCGCAATCGCTCTTGCTCTACGCCTTCCCTCATTGTGCTGCGGATGCATATTGCGAGGGATCGGTGCGACAAGAATATTTTCTCTTTGCTCCTCGATGATTGGATGGCTTCTCTCCTCTGCCAGCACTGGATTGAGGCCCAGAATGGCTAAGATTCTTCTCCCTGCCAAAGAGCAGGATAGTCGAGCAAGCTGGGCTGATTCTTGTGCTTCGATGATTTCATCCAGCGTATTGTGCACACCTAATTGAGAAAGGCGTTCTGTGCTAGCCGTCATCGGAATGCCTAGCACCCTTTTGATGCTTTTCCGAATGAGGGTGTTAAGCTTCTTTTTCTCGAAGTTGTGCCAGGTGTGCATGGCCGCTACGTAGATGATGTGGCTCATGAGAAAGGCATGGAAAATCCGGAGTAAATTGTCTTCTTTCAGGGCTCCTCTTCTATTAGACACTCTAGTAATGAGTCTGATGACCATTTCCGTTTTCTTTGTAATCCTATCTAACGTAAGCCTATTGGATCCATTGGATTCGATAACCATGCCCAACATGCGTATGGACTCGACTCTAGGAATGAGGTTTCCATCACGTGTGGTTAGCCTGATATCGACATCTGCGAGTGGCTTCCATCCCCTGGGCTTGGGACCTCGTCTGATTGGTCTATAAAGGAGTAACTCGGACTTACTGGGGGAACATTTTAGTCCCGTGTTTTCCAGGTATGATTCAACCTCATTGACTGCCGATTGGAGACTCGCCTCAACATCTCCTTCACATCCCTTGGTGCACCATATAGTTATGTCATCTGCATAGATTGTGTGACTAACACCGTCTATAGCAGAGAGCTTTTCCGAGAGACCTCTCATTGCTATGTTAAACAATAGCGGTGAAACGACCGCTCCCTGCGGTGTTCCTCTAGGGCCAAGCTCGAAAGCCTCTGTTGTTAGGTCTCCAATTTTAAGTGTCGCTTTCCGCCCCTTGAGAAAGGAGCTGATGTAACCGTGAAAGGATGCGCCCAAATTGAGATCCGATATGGCATTCAGAATGTGTGCGTGAGACACGTTGTCAAAAGCTTTTTCCAAATCTAAACCCAGAATAGCCCGGACGTCTCTGGTTGGATTGTCGATTATTTGACACTTGATGAGCTTCATCGCATCCTGCGTCGACAAAGCCGGACGGAAGCCAACCATGTTGTATGGAAATAAATTGCTCTTCTCGACATGGTCCGAAATGCGTTTGTGAATGACGTGCTCTGCAACCTTCCCCACGCATGACGTGAGGGAGATGGGTCGAAGGTTTGCGAGGCCTGGGGGTTTTCCCGGCTTCGGAATGAGTATCACCGATGCGGACTTCCAGGTCTCTGGAACCAAGCCCTGCTTCCAGACCCGATTTATCTCTTCAGTGAGATACTCGATGGAGTCGTCATCCAGGTTCCTGAGAGCCCTGTTGGAAATTCCGTCCGGACCAGAGGCAGACCTTCCATTTAGGCTATGTAATACTGCCCTGACTTCGCTGGTGCTGAATGGTTCGTCAAGTGTTGGATTCGGCTCGCCCTTGTACGTAGGATAGTCCGTCGGACGCACGCTACCAACCGGAAGATATCTGTTTGCCAACTTATCCGCAATGACGCCCATGGGTTCCGACCGCTTCGCTTCATGAAGGACCTTTTCTATCGCGTGCCTCTGATTAGACTTAGAATTCGTGTCATCTAGGAGGTGTTTTAGCAAGTTCCATTTTCCTCCGACTCTCATCTGACCATCCACAGAGTTACAGAGTTCGTCCCATTGCTGCTTAGCTAGTACCTGACAATGCTCTTCAATGGTCCCGTTCAGTTCTGAAATCTTTTTTCGAAGCTTCCGATTGAGCCTCTGCCCTTTCCATCGGTCGAGGAGTGACTTTTTAGCTTCCAGAAGATGCGCCAACCGGCTGTCCATCCTGTCGACTTCGAGGTCGGTCTGGATTGACTTCGTGGCTGCCTTGACGTCCTCTTTTAATTGTTCAGACCATCGGTCCAAATCAGGAGGTGAGTGTTGGGATTGCCCACGCTTTTCTCGGAGTGTTCGAAACAGGTCCCAGTCTGTGACGGTAAAGCTTCTCAGTCTTTTCGTCTCCACAAACATGCTAGTGGCTAAGATATGGTGATCGCTGCCAAGATCTGTCAATAAGTTTGACCAGGTCATCGAATCGACATTTTTGACAAATGTAAGATCCGGCACAGAGTCTCTAGAGCACGAATTGCCAATTCTAGTTGGGAAAGCAGGATCAGTGATTAAAGTGAGGTTATGATTGGCTGCACTTTGCCATAGGTCGATGCCTTTGTGGGTATTCTGCGGATATCCCCACGCCCGATGCGGCGCATTGAAGTCCCCAGCTATGATTAGAGGGGAATTCCTTGCTTTACTAGCCGCTCTGGCAATGATCGCTGCGAATCTCTGCCTGAGATCCGAAGGCGTACTGTATATATTGAGTACGAAAATGCTGTCCTTGTTTAGATTACCGGGTATAATTTCTATTAGGGAGTACTCTACTTTCCTTACGGGATCGTTAATGCTGTGAGAGATAAAAGTGCTTCTATTGGTTACAAGGGTGCTGATGCCCCTTTTCTCTTTATCGTGAATCGTGTACGCCTTGTAGCCCGGTAGTGAGACCGAGTCTGTGAGCGTTTCTTGTAGAAGAATGACATGCGGTTTTTCCTGATGCGAGCGGATGAACTGCTGAAGGACATTCCTCTTGCGCTGGAATCCCCTACAGTTCCACTGCCAAATTCTAATCGGCTTGTGGTTTGCTGCCATGATTATGGTTGAAGGCTAGCTGGTCGTAGAAGATGCCGCGAGATGCAGCCGCTGTCTGTTCGGCCGAGGCGGAACTAGTCTTTTTTCCTTTAGTAGGATCTGGGGTTTGACTCATAGAGAATACATGCTTCTCAAGCTCGTCATGTCGGAGACTCAGTGAACTGAAACCTTCCACGAGGCCATCAAGCGTAGCCTTGATTGCTCCAACCGTGATGCTGAGTGACTCAATGGCGTCTTTGATTTCCGATTTGGCCTTCATAGCTGAGCTGCTACACGCTGAATCTACAATGGCTCGCTTTTTGGCGGGGCGTTCGCTAGATGCTTCTTCAACTGGGACTTCCATGGGAGCCTCATCCTCTACGTACTGAAGGGGCGCGGGAGGTTGTACCGGATTATGTTTTGTCGCGTTCCTAAGTTCAGCGATCTCGGCTCTGAGTTGCTGCATCTCTCTTTTCAGCAGTGCATTTTCTTTCTCGAGCTGCGCTACTCTAGTATTGCTATGCTCTGGCGGTGTGCCCCCCGTTACCTTTTTGGTTTGTCCCTTGACTCGATCGGCCCAAGTGGGACCAGTGCCTTGCTCTGCCGGTTCCTGGATGCTGACGCTGAGCTTGCGGGACCGAGAACTGGAACGGCCGATGGACCTGGATCTGCTCCTGGATGGCGATCGTCCATTCGAACGAGAGTCTGGTTTGTAGCCCTTCCGGCCCCGGGAGACGGATCGCCCCTTGTCCTTAGAGGAAGCCCTGCCCGGGCTCGGGCTGTTATCTTCCGCCAGCACCCGGTAGCGGTTGCCTCTGGTCTCCGAACTTCGGGACCTCCTGCTGGTGGCCGACTTGGGTGGGAGAGGTTCTGCTCCAGTGGAGTCGTGGGCTTCTTGGGATTTCTGGTAGCGCCGAGCTCTTCTTCTTTGCCGTACGACGTATGGAACTTGAAATCTTCGCTTGCAATCCCTGCTCGCAGTGAGGTGATTACCCCCGCAAAGCGCACATTTCGGGGAGCAGTTGTGCTGATCGTCCGGGTTGCTGGTGCCACAACCTCGACATATCCCGTCCTCCGGAGATGGGCAAACATCGGCTCGGTGGCCCAATCTGCCGCATGCATAGCAAATGTCAGTCTGCCTCCGGTATAGCGAGCACTTCACTAGGCTAGGCCCACACTTTACATATTCCGGCACCTTAAGTCCGTCAAAAAGCACTATCACAGAGCTTGTACTCTTTATTCTTCTAGCTCCTATGACAGTAGGGTTCCTGGGTTGGACGATGAGTCTCGTGAGTTCATCTTGGTCGAGGGTAGGATCGATATCTCGAATCACTCCCTTGCTCGTGTTGTTTGGAGCTGCCATGTAGGCATTAACCTCATAAGTCACATTGTCAATGATCAAAGAAGCCACTGTGTTGTAGGCCTTAGCATTCCTCTCAGAAGGTGTACTAGCTACCATGATGTTCTGAATCATATTCGGGCAGATGACATCCTCCTCCACCTCTCCGGATGTTAGTCCTGCCGCCACAATGAGGGCCTGTGCGATCTTGAAATGGCCAGTCTTCTTGATATCCAGGCCACCCCGTGGACGAACGATGACCCTAAAGTGCTCCGTCGGTAGCCTAGGGAGCCTAGAGGCCGCGGTGAGTTGTTTCCTGACACTGGCCGGAGCCGCTCCCTTGTTTGCGCCCCGTGGAACATTGCAGGGCTGTAATGTCTGGCGTGACGATGTCGATTTTCTCCTTGAAAATGCTGTAATCCATCCCGCACTTTCGCTGATCTCCGCGGGCCCGATATCCTCCCCTTCAACAGTGACTTGCATAGCCGTAGCCATCTTCTAATAGCTGAGAAATGCCGCGAAGGCACCACCGCCAAACCTCCGTCGAGAGGCTAGGCCGGTGTAGCGTTAGGCCTAGCAGCGCGGCGGCGCAGTCAGACCTCTCAAATTCTGAAAAAGGCCACCCACCATAAAAATCAGGCGTCGATGGATTTCGCTTGATGTTAGGCGACGAATGGACCAGTTCTGTCAGGGATTAAAGGTGACTTGCGGGCCGAAAACATTTAAGAAAACAGAAGCCGATTTAGTCAGCGGAAGTGGACACCGGAAGTGAACGTACGGCTAGAAGCAAGCAAACCATTCTTTTGTTTTATTGCGATAGCAAATATATGGACACTCGCGGCGGATTTTTGCCATCGCCGTCGCTGTCATGTCCCGGATATGTATATGTATGAAAGCGCTCTACCGGGGTTTCGAACCTGCGAACCCTCGCTCCGCAGCTCGCTGCCTTAGACAATTACGCCATGCCTCATTCGTTCTCCAGGATACTAACGGCAGAATACAAGCGCACGCGGCGTTGGGTGAAACGCACGGGACGCCACACGCTGCTAAATTAAAATTATGCGAGATGCGAGCTATGCTGCATCAATGCCCGTGCTGCGTGTGCGTCGTATCGCTGGCCACCCACGCTAGTTTTCCGTTTTGGAAAACTAGCGCCACGCCACTCGTGGCTAGTCGGCCATCGAACAAGAAGAGCGTCCCGTGGCTCGTGGTGGCGCGAGCTAGTGGGAACGCTTTGGCTCTTTTAGACTTACACCACACGAGGGGAGAAATGAGACGGATGTACCAGAATCACAGTATATATGTTACACCGCAAACCGCAAAGTTACAGCGCAAACGCACAAGACACCCAAGAATTAAGAAACGTAAGACACAAGCTCTGACTGACAACTTCTTTATTTTTTTCTTACGCCAATGCGTATTTAGGCCCCAGGCGAAATTACCGCACATGCGCACACAACAATGGCTCTAAAACAAAACGTGTAACAAGGATGATAATGTACTAGATACGCGAAGACATGAAATCATATTCAGATGTGTGCAGGGCAAAGAAGTAAAGAAGAAGTAAGAAGTACAAAGAAGTGCGTTTGCGCTGTGATTTGCCTCAGGAATATGCGCCAACTAGAGCCAAATGAAGTTTTATCTTAGTGACCAGAATCGACGCCTGCAGGGAACGCGAGCCGTGGCTTCACGTTCCACTGCCAAGCGCCGTCTTTATTGAGGTCGAGCGCTCTGCGATTTTGTTTGCCACCCAAATGAAGGCGCTGCACGGTCTTAGGACAACGCGAGCGCAAGGGCCTCTGAGCGGCTTGCGTTGTGCACATGCGTCCTGGCGGCTTGCAAATTTCTCGGGTCCCCAATTCTAAAGCTGTCTAGTGCTTCGCTAGAGTTGAGATGTGCGCCTTCGACTTGTAATTTGACATACAGGGCGTGGTCGACCATGCTCGCGCGATTATCTCTTGAGGGGGAGTTTTGTACGTCTTGCGCTTTCACGACGAAGTTTGCGTTGAAGCTATACATCACATGAAGGTCACTTTGCTCGCTGAAGCGACTGTGTTTGCGAGAGGAGTGATCTGGTAATTAGAAGAGCCAAAGTATAGGTTAGTTGAAGTAACAACTGTGACATTTCGCGCTCGTCCTATGTATACATGTGCATTCTTGTCGTGCGCCCTTCTTTGTGTTTGAGCAGCGCACTGAAAGTGTCGAGCTGTGACAGTTGCAAGCTCGCCCTCGCCCTGTGTGTTCTCTTTTCCTGCGTCCTTTGTGCTTGAGCAGCGCGCAGCAAGTTTCTAGCTGCTTGCCGTTCTTCCTGCGACATTCAGATTTATTGCTATCGCATTCAATGCTTCGCCCTTGAGGCGAAACTGTGACTTTTTTCCTTTGTTTTATTGTTTTCCCTTGGTTATAGCCGTGAACTTCATACCCAGTTACAGAATGTGGGAAGGGGCCTATGAAGACAATACCGTCCATATTCAGGTGGATCCGGCACCTGTCCAGCCTTAAAATGTTTATTCGAATTGGTCAAATTCCAGGGAACTTAGAAGAGCAGCCGTCCGGCATCTGTTGTTCCTTTATGCCAGACCCTAAAGGAGTGTCGTTGCACCCTCCTCTACACTCGTTTGTTTTGTTTTTGGGGGTCTGGTATGCATGAGCTTGCTGGAGACGAACCGTGACGAACGTTCCTTTGTGTCGCCAACCTGCTGTACACTGCCATCTCCGCTAAGCTCAGACAAAAGGACGGCGACCAGCCAATCGTTGAGCATGAATTCTTTATTTACGACCACGCTGGAAGACGCTGCCTCGATCGACTCACCGGAAATCAAAATCAAAGGAATCGAAAGCTGTCTCGGCCAAGAAAAAAACGAGGGAAAAGAAAAAGCCAATAGAGCAATGCCGAGAGACAGTCATGCTATATGCGTCCACGTGCCCAAAGTCGATGGCTTATACCGCAGCTTTCGAGGTTATACACGACGAGGCGTGTGTTCTGTTTATAAGATCCGGGACGGGAAATGCCAGCCGAACGCGGTGGCGAAGCCCGGCGTGTTCGGGTTGCATTCGAAGCAAGCGAAAAGCTAGGCCTCGCCGGTTTGCCGCGATCGAAGCGACGTGCGGTGGCAAGGACGGTTGTCGCGAGTGCCGAAGAAGAAATAAAGAAAGCATCGAAACGTGTGATCCTAAAACAAAAAACGAACGAAAGAAAGAAATCAAAGTAAAGCCAGGGACGATAGAGAAGGGGCGGCGCGGTAAGCGGGTTGCGGAGGTAGCGGAAGGGGGGGGGGGGTGAGGTGTGGCGTATGCAGGCACGCACTCTGCGGGCATTTTCACGCCGATCGTCGCCAGCGGATCATCGGTGTTTACCTATTTATGCAGTCACGACGACGAGAAGCCGGGCGGTTTGGGCGAAGCCGGCTCGCGTTGCGGTTGTACGACTCCCGGCCGCCGCTTCATCAGTTATGGAAATCAAAACGCGCGCAGCCATCTTCCAGTTATAACCCGAGGCGCATCGGCTGACTGGACGCGGCCGGCGTCCCGCTCGGCTTTTCTCGACTCGGCGTTTTTTCCTTTTCTCTTTATGTGTGCGTGTCTTTACCCTAGCAGTAGCCGCGGTATTTGAATGCTCCTTTGAGCGGCTTTGATGCCGAAATGCTTGCGTAACATTTTGCCCGACTAGACGATCGTCCACTGTGTCGTTGGTGACGCTGCTAGTGGTGGTGATAATGTTGCCGCAGGCGCGGTTAGCCTGGCAGGCCTGGCCGGCAATTTCTCCGCCTGAGAGAATCTTTTCACGCAGCATGTATCACCATACATCACTTAAACTGGTCTCTCGGAGAAAACGTAAAAGAATAGCAGCCACTTCCTTGCGAATCATCCGCGCACCTTCTGAAAACGCAATCTCTTCCCAGCATCCGTGGGGAAACCCTCTTTTCTTCATATTGGGGGTCCATTAGTACCTCCCTTTCCGAGCAAAAGCGCTTACTGGGCCAGATGTACTGGCCTGTATCCCCGACTTCATTGCACTCAGTACACAATGGGGAAGGAGCGCCCCATACTTTTAACAAACATGCAGGAGTGTAGGACGATCGTGTTCTTACTCTACACTCTATACAGTAGGGTTGAATCGGCGCGACTGTGTCATATGAGGACACATGTAGGAGGAGATATTGAAGGGACTTTTCAAGCGAAGATTTTTATGGCTCACAGATTTTGGTGGCGGCGTCGTACGCGGAAACCTCGCGTCGGCGAGCCTACAGAAATGCGGCCCCCGAAGGTTCGCCGGTCACGTGAATATTTGTGTGCGCAGTTTTACAATAACTGATCTCTAGATCGTGGGCTTGTCCGGCGATCAACCGTCTATGATATGGTAATCTGTTTTTTATCGAGGAGACTTGACATTTCACGATGCCACATTTCATTGTTGCCTGGATATGGACGCATGACCGTCGTTGCTGCATGCATACCAACTGAAGTGTTGTGCTCCTAAGTACGTGGATGACGGTGCAACTCCCGGCATGAAGGAAGGAAACAGCGGGGAAGGACCATTGCGCAGCGAGAAAGAAAGAAAGAAAGAAAGAAAGAAAGAAAGAAAGAAAGAAAGAAAGAAAGAAAGAAAGAAAGAAAAAAAGAAAGAAAGAAGGAAAGAAAGGAAGAAAGAAAGAGAGAAAGCGAGAAAGCGATAGGGGTAGGGCTTCCGAAGTTTTTACGATTTTGGAGAACGGCTGGTTTGTAACACGTGTGATGGCGCGCCGTGTAACCTGTGCCGCGTTCATGCACTCGCGAATTACGGTGTGTTTCCTTTTATCTCCCTTTTCTTTCGCAACGCAGCCAAATAGTCAATTTGCTGGTTAACATTGCTGCCCTCAATTCAGTACTTTGTCGTTCTCTTGGAACAATTTCCAAACCCGTCAACAACACCGCCAGCCGTAAAATCATAGCAAGTAAGGTGTCGCGCTACAAGGGTGGATGACATGGGTTCGATTCCCTGCCGCGTCGGCTGTGCTTAGATGGGAGCGAAAGGCTAGAACAATACCGTAGTTAGCTTTAGGTGCATATTAACTAACTCCAGCTGGTAAATACTATTCCGGAATACCCCGATATGGCATGCCCCATCATCAAATGGTTTCTGACACGTAAAACCACACAATTAAGTTCTATCTTTAGCGCAAATTTTATTTTGTGCACGTTGCTTGCTTATTATGAATATGCTAGCTTAAAAGCAAATGACAGCCTGCTAGCTTGCTTATTGTTGCTGTTTTATGTATGCTTGACAAAGAATTCGCGAACGAATTGCTGAGCAGCAGGCGCAGATGTAGGCAGCTAAACTATGATGGCTCGGAAACATGTCATCTGTTAGGCTCTAATTCTAATGCCAACCTGTGTGACAATACAACATATAAAATAGACCCATAGCAATCACTTTTTGATTTGTTTTATGTTCGTAAGCATTTGTATGCCAATTACACATCAGTATTTGCGTGTTTCACAGATCGACGCGCTCCACGCGGCGCGAAGCGGAAGCACCATCTCGATTATCGCTGGCAGCGGACGCGTGCGGCGTTTTTTTGGGCGTGGTGGTTGTTCTCATCATTCTGTGGCGCCGTTTCATATTGACGAATCGGTTTAAGTGGCGTGTAAATAAGTGAACCGCAATTTCGAATCGGGCATTGAGCTCAGCTCCGTTTTCTTTCAGGTGCCGCTTTCTGTCCGCGACATAGGAGAAGACAGCCACGATAGATGAGGGGTTCTGGGCTGTCATCGTGTCGCGAGTGGCAGCTACAGGTTAAAGAAAAAAGAAAAAAATTTGGCCGCGTATCTGCGTGCTCCGCTGCAAATGCCCTATAAAGACGATAGAGGATGCGCTGCGTGAGATATGGACGCCATCTGGCAATACGTCGGGAAACATGAGCTTTTGCAGAGTTCCTCCGTGGCAGAGGGCGTACGTCGGCGCGCATACGGCATTTTCAGCGCAGCCGCATTTTCAGCGCAGCTTAAGAAACTAGGGTCTTTATAATTATGTATCTATATATTTTCTATTAAAAGAACACACCACCTAATACTTACCTAGTGATGTTGCGCCTCAGATATGCGTAATATTTACTTTTTGATCGACAACGTTCACAAGTATGAACCGCCGTACCAGTTCAATATGGGTGGGGGGTAAGCAAGTGGTTCAACTTTGGCCGGGTCGCTGAATCGGGTGACAGACAGACAGACGGACAGACCAAAATTTCTGCGTTTAAGTTCCCCAAGAAAGACTATCGTCTTTAAAAACGCACCAGCGGTAGCGAGCTTTCACCTTACCGCAGAAGCATGGCTCGGCGTGATAATATAACTTGGTGCCATGTTTTAAGACGCGTAGCGCCACCTATAGGCTGTGAAACACGCGAATTGTTAGTTCGTCTCTGTTTCTTTTATGGGGAATGACTCTAAAGAAATATAGAACAAAATAAACTTCCTTGGCGGTGCTAGGTTTCGAACACAGACTGCCATGCTGCGAAGGCGAATGTCTGAACCACTGAGATAGCCAACCGCGCTTGCGGATTGTGAATATATGTGAACCACGTGAATGCAATGTACCGGCGATACAAGATAAATGTAAGAGTATATGGCACTTTTACAGAAGATTACGGGGGTTTATTTAGAAAGCAGTTTTAGTGCTATCTCGAACGTTTCGGTGTTTTTCTGCAGACATGTTTGAACTCTTCTTGGTTTTTTGAAAGTATATATATTATATTGATGACGAAAACCCAGTAAGGTTGTTTGCAACAATAAAGCTGTTACCAACCAAATGACGAAAGACCAGTGAAACCTGTTAGACATCTACTGTAATGGCGTGATGGTTTTGACTTGCTTTAACCAAAAAACAAGAAAATAAAAATAAATGGCAATACTGAAGAAAGTGACGTGGCTCCCATTAAAACAGCCAACAAAATTCACCCGTCAGCGATCTTACATAAGCGCCCGGCTACCGCTTCTGGTGCGAAGACAGTGTTCCCGGATCTAGAGAAAAAAAAAAAGAACTTTTCCCTCAGACGAACTTCGAACTCATTTGAAACGCTGGAAACCATGTTCCTTTCGCCATTCTGGCACGCTGATTTTCTTTCCGTGTACTACCTACTTGAAATATTCTCTCCGACATCGCCAGTTCTCGTTTTCTCGGTTTCTTTTTTTTTTTTTTTCTGGGACTTTTCAAACGTGTTGTCGTTACGAGAACAGCGTGGTTTCAAACTTTTGCATACTACCGAACGAAAACATCAAAAAAAGTAAGTGAAATAAGGGAACATCGAAATTCGCTAAAAGGAAAGAAGGAAAGAAAAGAGGGAGGCAGGGTGAGAATAGACGCAGAGTAAGCGCGCGCGCGCCGCGCATATTATCTCGCTCGCCCCACGCTGCTGTCCACCCCTCACCCCCTCTTCGTTCTACGGCAAGGTTGGACTCACCCCCGCCCCAGGAAGCGAGCTTGATGTATGATGGGCCGGCACTTTTCTTGAGAGAAGTGGGCGATATGCGCTGACGTGTGTCCCGTTCGTACAATTTTTCTTTTCTTATATCTTCTATAGCTGTCTCTCGGTGCTTTCCCATCATGAGCGCGTCGGTGTAGTCTATAGTATGAGCGGCGGTAGCAGGCCGGCAGGCAGCCTATTAAAATATAGCGGAGATGGAGAGAAGGAGAGGACGTACAGAATGTAGATATCGGCAGGGTAAGCGTGAGTGGGTAGCAAAGAAAAATACGAGTCCATCCTTTTCCTCGTGCGGCTTCCGCTTTCATATGCAGCGTGTAGTGTGTAGTAAGCGTGTAGAGTGAGAGAGTGAGTGCAAGAAAGAAAGAGAGAGAGCGAGAGGCTCAATCTATACGTCTTTCGAGGCGCACAGGGCGCGAAACGATATCTTTGGGAACGCTTCAATCTTGCAGGGATCGGCTTGAAATTTGGCACCGCGCGAAGAGGCCACAGCGGAGAGCTCTCTGCCCCTCGAGATTTATTATTACTAGATATGTCTATCTATCTATATATATATTTTTTCGATCGTGAAAGAAATTGCACGGTGTGAGAAAACTTAGCTCTCGCTGCGTGCTTCTTTCTGCTTTTTTCTTTCCTTTTAATTTGTCGCTTGATTCTTGTGGTTAACGACGAACCGCGAAGGCTACTATTTTTTCTGTGTAACAGGTAGGTAGCGACTGTCGACGGTATAGGCCTTCAACCCCTCTTTGAAAAATTGTACAAAATCGATTCGCGATAGCTCGCTGCTTAGACGAGAGTCGAAGGGGGGGGGGGACTTACTGCGCGTCTTTTTCAGCTGTCCATTTCATACTGTGACACGCCAATACACGGGTGGATATTCATAGCTCATAATGCGATAACGCGAGGAAAGCACGTAATAGCCAGCTGTATGTTGATCAGTGGCTAAAACCGAGCTAACGCTCTAAGCGTTACGTTTACGTAACGCATCGAAGCCGGCGCCAGCTCGGTTTTACATAAAGACTATCGGGCGAGCGGACAAAATAATACACAATTACCACTTCCTCAAGCCAATGTTTCTCAGTTGGCGCCTGTTTCTCAGTTGGCTCCGAGAAGGCAATCTGCTCGTCTCAAACCTGCGACGTAAGTTTCGCTCTGCATCCGAAGGACCGCTGGGAACGCGTTACGAAATGTTCCATTCCGTCGAAAGCCAGAAATAACACCCCAGCCACGGGGTGGCAGAGAAAAGCCGATATATATCCCGACGTTTACGTCACCTCAATCTGTCCCGCCCTACGGTCTAGCGTTACGAAGACACGCGCTGGCTCCGTGCCGCACCTAAGGAGCAGCATCCTTCTCGCTTCTCCTCCTAGAGCTACTTACTAGTGAGTCAAACGTGATTTGATCCTGATACCGGATGAGAACGTTACGCGTACGAATGTCGCAACCACGCACGTGCAACTTGCTATGTTCTGCTGGTGGCGGAGAGCAAGCTCGGAAGTGACACACGGTTAAAAAAAGGAAATAAAGAGAAACAATTGAGTAACCCTATTTCTCTCGTGCCTGACTTTCTTTCTTTCTTTCTTTCTTTCTTTCTTTCTTTCTTTCTTTCTTTCTTTCTTTCTTTCTTTCTTTCTTTCTTTCTTTCTTTCTTTCTTTCTTTCTTTCTTTCTTTCTTTCTTTCTTTCTTTCTTTCTTTCTTTCTTTCTTTCTTTCTTTCTTTCTTTCTTTCTTTCTTTCTTTCTTTCTTTCTCATTGCGCATTGCTGCCTTCTAACTTTTTCCTTCCTACACGCCGCGAATACGCTTCTGTCGCTACAGGAAACAACGACGGCTATGTGCTTACATCCAGGCAACGATGAAATGTGGCGACGTGAAATAACAAGCCACGTCGACAAAAGATCACATTACCGTGTCAGAAACGACGGATCGCCGGCAAGCCCACGATCGCGAGAACGTCAACTATTGGAAAACGACGCATGCAAATACGCATGTCCCCATGCGCACCCTCGTGGGGCCACATTTCCGTACACACTCTGGCGCCGGGTTTTCGCGTACGTTGCCGCCGCCGCCGAAATATTTAACTCATAAGGAGCTTGGCTTGAAAATTTTAATTGCCTGAAAGAGAACGTACGCATGAGTTAATTACACCCTCCCTTGTTCAGACACACACGAGTGTATGCCTGTGTATGCCTGTGTTAAGGATGAAGGCGTACATACACGGCGCTAAGGAAAGCAGTGGCTCCCTTGAAAAAGGCAAGTCTGCTTGTCGGAACGTTGGCTCCTGCGACAACCGCTGTTGAAGGATCTTTCATCTATTCAAGCTTTCACCTTCCCATGAACTTCTACCCTATAGTTCCGTAGCACACGACTACTGTGTTGCTTTATCAGGTCAGCCTAATAATCCGGCTCATTACAAGTCCAGCCCACTTTATCCATAGACCGTCAAACTTGTGTTTACATGACAGGACAAACTGGCGTCCACCTGTTTGCAACCCGAGATTGGATTATGCTTAACGCCACACATTCGTGAGCGCACTGAATTCGCACGCCATATTTTGTTACAAAACGGCCAGGTGATGTGCATAGGCGTGCTCAAGGTTCTCCATTAAGGGGGGCAATATTCACCGCTTCCTCCCCCTCCCCCCTCTCTGACTGGTCGAGTCCCGAGAGAAAACAAGCTTCGTAATGGATGCAGACATTCAAATGAGGCGATCACGGACTTCTCACAACTATCTGTCCTCGGTTCCTGGCCTTTCGGGGTTAAACGTGGCAGGTAAATAGTTCTTGAAAAGCAACATAGTGCTTCTCGGCCGTCACTGTTGTGAAAAACCTGCATGGTCATAATAATGCAAATTGAACAATGAAGCGACAGGGGCGAGCGTAAGCGGGGAACGCGGTGTTACAGCCAGGCAAGGCAGGCGCGCGTCGCAGAGCTATATTTAATATGGATGGATGCTATGGCTGAGGCTTGGGCTAAAGTCGCCACCCCGCGGTGCGTTAAGGCGTTGACAAAATTGCACTTCTATTAGAAACGCGCCAAATGAGACGGACGCGTAGCAACGACGCATTGCAGGAGGTAATCGACGAAGCCGCGGTCATAATGTATTACATCACTTTACCCCTTCCAGACGGCGACAACACCCCGCCGACCGAGCACTGTGAGAGGAAAGTGTGAGATACAAAAGGCATGTTTGCAAGGCCTCCACATTGTGTGACCCCGGCGCAGTGGAAAGCGTGTCCGGCATCTGTTGTCGCGGACCGAGAGGTCGTGGGTTCGACTCCCGTTTATGGAAGCTTTTTTTTTAAGTTTTTGTTTGCCATGTGATCGTGTGCATTTTTTAGACGTCATTTCCGTGACGGAAATACGTCGCTGAAGTCTTGGTTGACGCCGGCATAAAACACTTTCATGTTAAAAAATTCAACCAGCTCCGCCTCGCGGACACTGATGAAACAGCGAAGCTGATGGCCTTTCCTTCGTCAGGCTATCGCATTTCTATGTTTTGCAAGTCTTTCAGGTATGTTGTATTTAGTGGACCAGGGGTGAGTAGTGGGATTTGCAAATTTCTGTGGCACATACCCGTTGTGATCAGCGTTACCACGGCCCCGGACATGAAATCCTCGACTAAGAACAGCTTCGCTCTTAATACGTTCTTGCAAACAGAACTTCGTGAAGAAATACTAACAGGAAGGATGCTGGCACAGCATCCTTCCTGCTCCTGTCTCTTTTTTCTTGGCTCAGTTTCTCCTGCTTTCTTTTGGTGCTGCTTGTATTTCCTCACGAAGAACTATGTACCAACTTGCCCAACAAGCCACCCTAATGAAATGCAAGTAGAAGTATGAGCTGCTGAAATTGCCAACAACAGCGTGGGCTGTTAGCCTCGAGGAACAACGAAGCGTAGTTCTGTTACATTTTTTTTTTGTTTCGCCCTCAGTTCGTTTTAGAACCACTCATCAGCTCTTCTTTTATTGGCCACCCATTCTCCTGTCGTCGACCGCACTGGCTAAGATGTCTGTGCGCGGCGTTTCCCGCGAGCGCTCTGCACATTCGGTAAACGGGGGTCGGTTTTGGTCCGGCCTGTACATGGTCCGCTAAGCGCGGCACAGGAAGTAGTAAAGGAAATTCGCACGGTTTACATGCCCTTCACGGGGTTTACCGCACTGCCTATGAGATCGGCCAACGTTTGACCAAGCGACTATGTCTCATGATGACGTCATCGTGTGACGTCGCAAAATGTTATGGCCTGTGACGTCATTATGACGTCATCACGACATCATCAAACGATGATGATTTTTCACATGACTTCGTGTTGATGCCGCCGATGGTCAGTTTTCCTGTTTGATGAGGCGTCTAAGGCTTTCGCCTTTAAAGAAGGAAGGAAACGAGGAGCATTGGAGTCAGAGAACGCTGTTCCGGGCTTCAAATAAAGGGAGGGTAGTGGTCTGTCTCGGTACCTCCTGATCCGGCCACATGCACGCGACTGTAGAAGCTGTCGAGCCGCCCCACCCTCTCTATATCAGCGTTGTGGTTGCCGCCTCACGGCATTAACACTCGATTTAGCACAAAAACAGCCGTCTCCTCTCGTCGTCATCCCCCGTCTGTTCGCTACGTGACTCCCAGGCGCTGATCCCTGAACCCTATCCCGCCGCCACCAGCAGCAGCTGAGCGATGGCGTTAGGGAGTAGCGAGAGCTGTGCCCTCCGGCGGTTAGCCCCAGCCGTACAGTGGCGGAGCGAGGGCTGGCTTGCAGGCGTGAGCGGTTTGTTTTTGGTGCGCCGTCATTCCGGGGCCAACCGCGCCGCTCGCTCACGTTATTTACCTTAAACAGCGGGGCTGTCAGTTCCACCCTTCTTCACCCGCCGCTTTGATTCAGCGGTTTGGCGATACAGCGCTGCCGAACGCGAGGTAGCAGGTTCAATTATTGGCTGTGGCGGTCGTGTTTAAGTACAGGCGAAATGAAATAATATAAATAAGAAAATAATAAGGCTCGTGTATTTAGAAAGAGATCTCCAGTACGGTGTGCCTATAACACTTTGTACAGTTTCAGGATGTTAGACCCCAAACTCATATGCAGTCGTAGTCATATGTGTGTCCCTTTATTTTACAGATATTACAAATAATTAGAACATTAAGCTCATGGTTATCAAAGGCTGCGCCGAATAGAGGAAGTCCCTTACCGCTGCATTAAAGAGACAGCCTTTCTATATGAACTGGAGAGCCTCCCTGTCATTCCGGCTATTCCTTCTTCCACCTCCTCCTGGCAGAGAATGGCTAAGAAGCTAGGATCTTGTTAAAAATTATGTGACGGTATTCGCGTCTCCAACTCTCGCGCATCCTCAGTGGTCACTTAAAGTGCTGCGATAGATCATGTTCAATACAACGGAAACGGAAGAAAGTTTCTACTGTGAACAAAACGGGCTGAATTTTTTCTCTAGACACTCGAGTGACAAGTTAGGGCGTACACGTGCGGGTGAAGCTCTCCTAATGTAAACATATTCTGTAGATCACAATGAAAAATGTGTATGCGGTGCAAAAAATCTAAAGGCGGTTGCTTGACCATGCTCGAGCAACGAGAATGAGGTGTTGACGCAGGGTTTCATCGAATGAATAGGCCATGTATGTCTTACGCGCCTGTTATGACTGCAAGCCCGCGTTCCATTTGTCCTGGAACAGTAAGCGCTTCCCCAAAGCAGTCCCCTTCAACGCCTCACGACTCTCTTTCTCTCAAAGCCGCGGCCTAATAATCGTAACACTTTGCAAGAACCACTCATTCATGGTTCAGCATTCAAGCGTGCAGAACACGCCCATATAGCGTGCCCCGAAAAGAAAAGCGACGCCATTTGTCTCCCCGCGAGAGCAAATGCCACTGGCAGCCCTGTACAAGCGGTCAGCGAAGGGCAGCGAACAGCTGCCGCCTTCCAGTGCCTTGGTTCGACCGCGTACTGCCATGCCAGCGTCGGTTTTCCGCTGTATTACCCCCCCTCCCTTCTCTTACCCCTCACAGCGGTTCCCTTTCCGCCTTTCATACCCAAACTCCTGGCGCCGTCCTTTCCCTAGTGGGGTTGCGCTTGGACAGCCTGTTCTTCCTCCCCCTTGGACTCGCTTTTCCGCCAATCTATTCGGTTCGGGCTTAATTGAGTGAACCGGCCGCGCGCTCCCTTGCGCTCGCGCTCCCCTGCTTTGCTGGCTTCGCAGGCCGACGTCGCTGGGCCCCGCTCTCCTGACGACGACATATATATTCCAGCCGCTGCTTCCCTTTCCTCCCTATCCACCCTATCTTTCGTGCACCGTTTTTCTGGCGTCGTCGCGGTCTTCCCGTTGTCCGCCAGCCGGCCGTGCTGCTGGCGTCACCGTCGTCTGTTCGCGAGACTTCGGGAAGGGAGGGGAAATAAAGGGGAGAAAAGGCGTCGGCGCCGGGAGTCTGCTGGTGCTGCTCTGCAGCTCCTGCCGTGGTCTCCTTATTTTACCTCTTTCCTTTCCCTTTCGCTTCTTTTCAATGCATCTGCGCTTTAGTTGCTTAGCTTCGTCCTTAATGTCGCTTCCAAACTCCTCTGGGGCGAACACACCGTTGAAGTTAGCTCGAACTGTAGTTTGGGCAATAGTTGCCAACATTACGCGTTGGCACTGCTCAACGTCCGTTGGATCCTCGTCGTTAGCTTTAGTTGGCGGTGGTTTTTGCGATGTGAATGTTGATCCTTGAACACACCCGCTACACTTGGGTCGCAGTTTTCAGACTAGCCCTGTACAGTGCATAAATTTTAATTCGTGACACTTACCCCTAGTCACACGTCTCTTGTGGCACCAAGGACCACTATTAGTAATAGGGTGTTAACGTGAAACCTAAGGTAACTATAGGAATGACTGTTGTGGTGCGCTTTTGCAGTAACGTTGAACAAGCTGTAACCACTAATATACTTGGAAAGATTATACAGTTACTCATGTAGTACCTACACGGAGGAAGAGACGGTTCGGCTTCGCCAAGCAACGTAGTATGGTGCGAAAGACAATTAGAGAACAACGGACGACGCCAAACGCGGTTGGAATCTCCAATAACGTACAAGGGTGACAGGCGCGCTGGCGAAACGGACGCAGAACGCCGAGCCCGACTGGACGAAGCAAACACGTGCATGCGCTGCATAGCCGAGGAGCGCCTGGCCGGAGCATCGGTCGTAACCAGCTGGCCCGCTGAGCCCAGCTGAAGTCTCTGTTCTTTCCTGACATCCGCGAAAATTCGGTATATAGGGTTCAGGTACTTTCGCACTAATATCACGGGTCAGGTTAGAAGGCGTTACTTGAAAGACAATCTTCAGTGCCAGATTTAACTCGCTCTGATGCACGCTACTGCTTGCGAGCAATTAGTTACTCGGAACTCCCGGTTTCCCGGGCTGCGGTTACAATTTACGGGGAGATAGGAAACCAGTTAAGGTGGATGGGGAGGCGTTCGATTTAATTCGTCACCCGTATCCCGCGCACGCCCTCCTCTGCGTTCTTTTGTCGAGCGGACGTCCAAAAGAGGCGCGACCTGTCGACTCGCGCGCGAGAGCAGGAAACGACAGATTGCGACCGTCCCCAACGCGTGGTATGCGGTAGTACGCACGGCCCTGCACAGGTCGTCCAATCAGCGAGGTTAATTACCCGCCGACAGGCGGCGGCAACCAGCGAGAAGCATTTATAAGCGACCGCACGGGCACCCGTACCCCGGACGTGTGTCTCGTTGTGGGCAGCTAGCGGTTCACCACCGAATGCTGCCGACACATTTCAAAGAGCGCGACGGCGCCTGTCCCAGCATCTGGAGCAGTGCTTGTTTCGCGTCAGTTTCGATTTTTCTTAGTGCGTATGTTAGCGTCGAGGCAGACCTTTTCATTTAGCTGCGTTCAAGCGCCTGCCATTCCCTGTATGCAACCGCATATTAGCCTGCTGACGGGACAGCTAAAAAGAAAAAAAAAAGATGCCCAGCATGTACCCTAGCTGGCCCTCGTCGTTATTATGAGCTGTGCGGCTTCCACGGGCTTCGGCTGGCTCGGTGTGGCTATAAGGCTTCGTTGTGGCACGCTTCACTAAACTCTCCGTATATACATATATATATATATATATATATTTTTTTTTCGTGATATCCCCTCATTCTCCCCTTGATGTGCACGCGATACTCCAACGTCGCCTTATTTTATCTCTCTATTTCTCTCTTTCGGTACTTCTTATCTGCTCATATTGACGTCAAGCCCTAACCACACAAATACACTGCGTTCATTCTTTCTTGTTTTGCACTTCTTGTAATTGACGTGGCAGAGATGGGAGAGAGTGTGAGGAGGTGGGCGAAGAGGATTTTCCGGTCTCGCGTGGTTCAGCGACTGCCTGACGTTTATGGAGAGTCGTAAATATGAGCGGCCAAGCGACGTAGCGTCGGTCGGTCCCGCGTGCGGAGCCCTTTTCCAGCTCTGTATACGGCGCCATGGCTGCCGCCTCCTCTTTGGGGCCCGCTGGCTCGCCACTCACGCTATGCCGCGTCATGGGTGGAGGGTGGGTGCGGTTTCCGATGGTTTTTTTGGAGAGTTTTCTATTAAAGTTCACTATGTACAGGGCGAAGCTTGTTGCTGCCATCGCTTATAGCTGGCGTTGCAACGATGGGCACTGAACGGATCTTCTGATCTTCGACGTGTTGCTTGAGACGTTAGTGTGGCTTTTAAATCTATGTTTACCAGCTTTCCATCGCTAAAAATTTGAAAATGAATGAAGCCTTCAAAAAAAAAAATGATGCCGATCAGCTCGTATTGTTAGTAATTTGGCGCGATGCACATGAAGTTTCCGATAATTTTGACCGAATTCAACTACCGTATTTACTCTCGTTCTAGCTGCAGCGGCTACTGCTGTCTAGAGGTGGCCAAAATAAAGGCTAATCTTGTGCAGCGTCGGCTACGTTCGAATGACGTTGAATAATATTGGCTGTCCGCGCAGTTATAGCACCTTCATTATCTTCATTCGGCCTCAGTACAACGATTAAACCCTCTTCATTTATTCCAGAATATCTAAACGACGAATACAGCAGGACTCTCTCCGTGCTCTCGTAATTGCCGGAAACCGTGCCGTTTGCAGCGCGATACTTTGCTCGAGAAGGAACAATTTTATAAGTCACAAAGGGCCGTTCGAAGCTATAAGAGCGATCGAACTCAAGGCAAAGCCGTGTGCCGCCCGTCGTTCTCATGTTTGCAGAAGCGCCGCGCCCGCAGCGCCCGCAGACACAAGCGTCGTAGTTCGATATGATGAAAAATATTTCAACAGGTGTTTTCACTGGAACCATCGTTTCGAAAAGTAGGCTTGGCTACTTCAAGTTGTAGCCTCGAAGAAGACAAGTCGACCCTCCGAAACGATGGCTCCACCGATACCCCATGTTCAATGATTTTTCATATCTTGAATCTTCCATCATGTCTAAAGTTGTGGCTTATTTAGTGTTCAATATAGTAATCTTTATAAGACACTCTATGGTTACCCAAGGTGGCACCGTGTATAAGGGACACACCGCCCGCGACTCGTTCACGCTTCGCCTGCCTGGCATACTCGTTGCAGCATTTGAAGTTCGCTTACCCACTTATGTTTTAAGCTATGCGGCATAGCCATTGCTACGGTTGCTTTCGGTCATCGTGGCTGCGAAGGGCACGCCACTTCCGGTTCGTGATTTCAGCCCCGTGTTCCGGGTGAGAGAGACAAGAATACTAATGATGGAAAGGACGCAGAGTTAACCTGAGTCGAACCTTCTGGTTCCCTATGTTTGGGAAAATGAGAAAGAAAGACGTAGAGAAGAGCGAAAACAGAGAGCGTGGGGGAGGAGAACGAGCCGACCATACGCATGTCCGTTGCTATGACGACGCACGTGCGAGGAGGGAGAGGAGGAAATTGACGTTGGCTGAGCTTCAAGGTCAAACGCACGTACAATGTCGTTTTCTGAGTTTGTACCGGGAGGTGTAAAGTTATCGCTATAATACGCGACGTAGCTACGCGAGCCATCGCAGTTATATTGTTAGTGCATTTGCCTAAAGAGATCGTACTCATGTACCGCCTATTGGTTTCGGCGGCTCGAGACAGACATTTTTCTCACGGAGGTCATCGGTTCAGCGTCCGCTTGCTTGATGTTGACGTTTGCGCTTCCTTAACCGTTCCAGGTGAGTATATAATAGAAAGTAACATCTGTAGTTTCATGTTCCAAAACTACGCTATACTATTTATGAAGCACGCCGTGGTGGATGGCTCTGTAAATTTCGACCGCCGGGTGTTCTTTAACGAGCACTCACATCGCGCAGTACACGGGCTTCTACCATTTCACCTCCATCGAAATGCGACTGTCTCGGCCGCGATCGAACTCCCGACCTTAGGGTCAGCAGTCGATCACCGTAACGCTGTAACACCGAGGCGGACTACTTGATTTTCTACAATTTAGCCATTCTTCATTTCTCGCTATAGGTGTGTGCCCACTGTTTACTGATCCTAGATATAAAGGACATGGGTGTTACAAATAATAATGAAAAAGGAATGGTGTTTTAGGTGCATAAACATAAATATATCGCACAGAATTGCACCTTGCATGCGATGAACGTAGGCACATTTGTACGCATAGCCGCAGTTGGCGTAGCATTTTTTTTATTACGACATCAATAAATCTCCTCATCAAAAAGGTCTCAACTCGAGCTCTTCTTGTAGGCTGTATCGCATATGCGTTGAATCCGCGCACCTACTTATATATATATATATATATATATATATATATATATATATATATATATATATATATATATATATATATATATATATATATATATATATATATATATATATATATATTTTTTTTTTTTTACAGTCGTTGCATCGACGGTTATGTTTATTCAAACCGCTGACTTCTCAGGTGTTCTGACTCGCTCTCCGGAAAAGACGGCCGGCTCGCGTGGGGCCCGTTCTGAGCCGCGTAAATTGAGAAGCGCTCACGCGCGGCCCGGCAATCGGCCGATGCGCAAATCGCGTCGCCGCCGCCGAGCATTAAATGAGCGTCCGCCGTCGGTCGCTTGCTCGCTCACAGCACGGGGGAGCGCCTTTACCTCCACGCTCGTGTTTATGTGTGTTCGTGTGTGTACGTGTGTGATGGAAGTGGCTTTGAAGGGGAGGCGAAGAGAAGGCAGTTCGTGGCGAGAGATCGGTCGGTCGGTCGGTCGGTTTTAACGCAAATTGCCGCCCCCTGCATGCAAGGACCTCGCAACGAGACACAGGCGCCTTTAATGAGCCTCCATACCGGATTAATTAGCCTGGCCGGCGCGGAACATCTTTTTGGGTGGGTGCGTCTCTCTCTCTCTCTAATTTCCCCCCCCCCTCTCTCTCTCTCTCTCTCATCCACCACCGCTGCTCCTGCGTTCGTCTCCGCACCGATCTCACCCTTCTCCCCCGTGCAACGATGTTCTCGGCCTTGTACACTGCGGTTTGTACGAACGGTGGTCGGCGCCTTACACCCCCACCCACTGATCTCACTGTAGCTCTGTTCCCACGACCACCATTCCCTGTTCTTCCTTTTTTTTTCCGTCCACAGAAACCGATATCTTAACCCGCAGGGCCGCGTTGACTCGCTGTGGTAAAGCAAAAGAGTTTATCTTCATCGCCACAGTCGCTTTCGACGACTTTCTCAGCGGCATTGCTTCTCATTCATTTTGGCCGATATCCGAGAAATCAGGCACTAATGAAGCAGGTCGTGGGATCGAAACCCGGTCGTGGCGGCCGCATTTTCGAAGGAGGCCAAAATGCTTGAGGCCCGTGTGCTTAGATTTAGGTGCACGTTAAAGAACCCCAGGTGGTCGGAATTTCCAGAGCCCTCCATTACGGCGTCTCTCATAACCATATCATGGTTTTGTGACGGTAAACCTCAACAAGTATTATATTATTGGTCTCTAATGAATAAAGAGAGAGAAGGGGAGAAAATGGAGCCGTTACACTCTGAAGGTGGGTGACCTGAGGAGCTGACGGGCGCTCTCCCGTCTCTGTTCTCGTCGGCGTTCTTCACAAGCGCGCTGCTCCTCGGGAGTTCCCATAATGCGCACCCGATACGTGCTTGCTACGCACGACTGTATGTTTTAACGATCTACCACTTCGGCTCATGACGTCATCATGTGACGTCATGCAGAGACGTCATCGCATGACGTTAGAAATTTTTGGCATCTGTGGCGTGATCACCCGCTCAGAGAGGTGACGTGGGAGGAGGAGGAGGAATAAACTTTATTATCAACCAGCAGTTGCTCGTTTTTTTTTGTACGCGGACGGACGCCGTAACATCAAGGCGGTGCGCGAATTGTAGCAGCGCTGTAGATATGTAGTTAAAGCAAAAACAGATCCAACGCACCTATACGTCAAGCGAAAGCTTTCGTGGAGCGAACAACTAAATGGTAAATAACAATACTCTTCAGCTTCTGTGAGAATTTTTAAGCATAGAAATTACGCGGGCTCCCAGCAAGACGCGGAAAGTTACACTAGACAATGTTTTCCGGCACCGGCGCTGGAAAATATTGGGTATGAGTGAACATGGTAATTGGATTCGATCAGAGGTACCCATCGTTATACAAAATAGAAGCGGCTCAGGAATACATGTTCTTCCAGAACATTGATTTTGTAAAGGAATTATGTTGTTGGAAGCTTGTATTTGCTGCAGTCAGGACAATTTAATCGGCCTCTTCTCGTTCACTTGAGTAAGTTCACTGAGAACAGAGCTGGTATAGTGAATCTTTAGGGATAATACAAATAGCGACATATAAGTCGATTCGTTGTAGGACAGGTGTGTGATCTATGTGGCGGTGGTAGCAACAGCCGATGCCGTTTCAGGTGATTTGGTGTGGTAGATAAATGTGGCATATACCAGCTGGAAACGCTATTGAAGGTGTGATTACGTCGAGATGATTACCTCTGCGCTTATCTGAAGTGCTGCAGTGTTCTATGAACAAGTGACTGACACTCACCGTAAGCTGACTTCATGCGCCGCACACTGCTTGTAGCTTGGGATTATCTTCCAGGTGAGAAATCAGCGGCAAGGCCGGCGAACTTCCACCTAAACACGAATGAACATAGAAAGCAAGAAGAAGCGCAGATTAGAAGTTCTGCCCATAACACTGGAGATATATTACACTGCACGTAGGACAACTACGATAAAAAAAGCTGAAGTCTATACCATCCAACAGGCGCGTACGATCAGTTAGGAACCAAGAGGCCGTACCGATGACCGTTGAAATGCACAACGTTGTGTTGCTGTTAGGACGGCGTCTATGGCCGTTAGAGCTGACGTTCTTAACGTATAATAGCTGTAGCAACCACACAATCTACGGCCGATGGCAGGGCACTCGAAGTATGCGCCCAGCATTTACTTATAGGCCTATAAATGCGCATTGATTGCATGTTAGGCTGCTTTCGTGAAAGGGTATGGACATTATAATAGCCTTCAGATGGGAGTTTTGTAAGTTTGATTTGTAACTCGTCGGCTATACTTAGTCAGTAGCGATATGTGCCATACGATAATTCATTGTAATGTTAATCAGTGCGTGTTGGTTAATCAATCGATTATCTATTTCACTTTTTCGTGAGAGTAATGTGCACCGCTTGGAGTAATCGAGCTGAAGGAGTGCAACTAACTCTGTCACAAGTGAACTTTAAAAAAAATCCAGCCAGCTCCACTCCGTGAAAGCCGCCGAAATAGTGAAGCTGATGAAGAAGGCATTAGCCTTCGTCAGGCTAATGCCTACGTCGGGCGGCTTCTTCCTCGGGAGTGCGCGTAGTCTCGGCCATTCTGGAAGAGCAACCTCCCGAAGAACCCTTATACTCCACCGAACCCCTCATTTACCTACCTCTCGCAAGTATAGCTGGGTTCTGACGCGCTTTCCTCCGAACCTCACGCTCGCACATCTTGGAGTGCCTCTCATTGGTTTGCCCTTTCCGCCGAGCTTCACCGTCACCCATCTACACGCGCCTCCCATTGTTTCCTCCTTTCTACATAGTTTCACCCTCGCCCCCTCTTGGCAAGACACTGCCTTTCCGCCAGATCTCTCTCGGCACGGCGCAGCCCTCTCCCTTTCCGACCGAGCCTCACTCTCGCCACACCGCAAGCCCACATGACCAGCGTTACACCACCGGCGTCGGCGAAGGGTCGAATAAAGCGCGAGACAGACGGTACGATTTTCCATGCGATGCGACGTCCGACGCGACGGTGCGGCAGCTGGAATGGTGACCTTTCATCGCATCAGACCGCCACCATTCCGGCTGTCACACCGCCGCGTCGGACGTCGCATCGGATGGAAAATAGGACCGTCTGTCTCGGCTTTTAGAACAGTTTCGATGTTAAAATTCCGTGCTGTTTAAAGAGAAAGAGAGAGAGAGATAATTTATTGGAAGTCAGAGAGGTCGGCCTGAGCTAGTGCACTCTAGCCTGCTACAAAACGTACACCCTGTATTCACGTAAATGCAACGACATTCGAAACGCTGCATCGTATTTGGATATCGAGGGAAGCGAGATTTCGCAGTTCCCCCGTGTTGAGCAAGGAGCTCTCGATGGATAAGGCTTCTCCCTTTAAGGACGTCCACTCCGTGGCACAAATCCCTCCACCTTCCAGCGCATTCGCAGACGGCCCAACCACGCCGGGCTCGTTTCTCATTGTCTATGGGACACAATTAACCCTCTGGCGCCGCCACACTCACAGGCAGCGCGCGCACAACAGCTGAGGCCGGATTTGCGCAAACAATGAACGCTCCGTCCCGCGCATTACACGCGTCCGCTAGCTCGCGCCGTTTAACGCGTCGGACGTCTCTATTCAGTAGCGCCTGTTCAGTCTCGTGTACTGCATAATTAGCCTGCATTTACATTTGTGGGAAGCCTGTAAATAGCTGGCTTCGATGATTTTCCAACAAGCTCCAAGGTTAACTCTGTGCAGCCTGCATAGAAACGAACATCCGACGAAGTCACTTGAGTTCTTAATAAGCGAGGGGAGTGTAGGGCGAGGAATTTATAGCAGTGGTGGTATTTATACCACTACTGCTACAATTTCGTTGTCTCGAAGCTAGCGCCGGTCAAGCTTATTAATGAAAAAAATACTAACAGAAAGTCGTACAATATGCATAACTATTATATCAATACACAGTAATGTCGTTGACACGATTCAGCACCATGTGCTACGTACACATATTCAGCAACCCTGTTGCCTCCTCCTCCTCATGTCGTGTTTTTTTTTCTTATTTGTACCATTTATTCAGCATTTCTTCACCTTAGTCGAGGTTCGGCATACATATCGATCAGGCGTTCAACGAAAGAATTGTCGGGTACCACACGTGTCCAGTACGCAGCTTACATAACTATCCAGAGATTGTCTTCAGCGCCACATTGCTGTCCGAAAACACGGAGATGTCTTACTTTGCAAATGGGGAGACCCGAACATAGTAAAGAATGCACATTCTGTTTCAATACGCCGTTCTGTGCTAAAATAAGAAAGCTTTGCTTACATGTATACATACATATCAAGGAGGTGATCTGCCTGAATATTCTGTATCGCGCGCGTTAGCGACATTTCAGAAGGTATAGGAAGCAGGCAGCTGTATAGCGTGCCAAAGGCGGGCGAAGTGAGCATAGATTGCTTATCCGAACAAAACTTGGTAACAGCTTATGAAATCATTTGGTCGGGACAGAATGAAAACAGTACTGCTCTTATGACAGCGGATAGCCCATCAGGCAGCGGTTACGTAATAGCGAACACTAGCAATCATTACATATAACTTAGTCTACACTAGCAGTAAAAACGGAGAGCTGGGCGAGTTGGTTAGTCTACACTAGCCCAGAAAGAAAATATATTCAAACGAATCTGGTGTTGACTGACCTATGAGGCTGGTGATGCTGTACCAAAAACCCTCCTCCTCCACAGCTGGCCTGTACCAAAGTCTGTTAAAAATGTCATGCCCAGTGCTTCTATTTGTAGTGCAACATTCTTGCCTTTATTGCCCTGGTTTGCGTAACCCTATTCACACTCGCATTATTCCTATTCACACTCGCATTAGCTCTAGCTCGCGTTCTAGGCACTTGAGCCGTATTGTGTGGTGTGAGGGTTGGGAGGCCTTTGCTACCCTGCTCACCTTGTTATTGGCTTTCGTGTTCGGCGTCTTTTTGCTTTCATGCTGCTGCTGTTGTGTTGTAAATTCTCAAGTCAGCTGAAAATCGCTCCCTCTTCTCTCGACAAATGATGTATTAGTCCGCAAAATATGACGCGATTGTCGGCAGTTACACCATTGGCTAGATGTTATAATCACGATAACACCCTCATTATTACTTTCGTTGTTAATTTTGAGTTCAATAAGTAGATAATATGTGTGTTTATATTCTGTTATCGCGTTAAAAATACCGAACAAACATTAATATTAGCACTTCCGGTCTCACCGACAGCTCGTCTGCTCGTAGTTGCGTGGTTCCGTTTTCTTCGCCATGCGCAGTGCCGAAAACGTGAATATTTCTGTGCTTTTGACCATCGCCGGTTGCCGTTCAGAGTGGCAGCCGTTCGAGTGTTGCCTCGTCAGCTGGGAACTGCATCGTCGGCACGTTCTCACGACCGACCGAGGCAGCCGTGCAGCATGTCTCCGATAACAATGCTGGCGTCCGGTAATGGCGGTGCTTCGGGGTCGTCTGCCAGTGCCGTCTTACGAGGCGGTGTATCGGAGTATGGGCCGAAACCGATCTCAGCTGTCATTCGTTCCAAACGAGCGCGCAGGTTTGCTTCCATGGTTGGCAAAGCGATGAAAACACTACGGCGTTCGAGGTGCACACCCAACATTACCAAACCGACGCGCAGTTTTCAAGCACGCGCGATACACAGTGCGATCGACTCCGCTCGACGAGAACGACGCAAGCCGACCGGAAGTGGCGGCACAGACCACGTGGTTGCGCCCAGACGTCAGAGAGAAAAAATGAAGAAAAAAATTTCCGCCGGCGCTCTTGGGCGGAGACTCGCTCGTCTGCGCTCCCTCCCTCGACTCGCTGCCTAGCTCTCCGCGCGCTCGCGGCGTTGAGTTGAGGGAGAAAGCTGCGGAACGTGATCTCTATAATTTGGTAAGACCACTTAGACTTGACGGATTCGAAAAATTTTTGCGGCATATGACTCGTGAAGAGTCATACGTCAATAATGAGACTATTCCAATATAACTAAGAAAGGTGTTGCAGGGCCCCTTTAAGGATACGCAATTCCGACTTGTAAAAATGAGTGTACAGTAGAGCTTTAGTATCGGTTAACCTGAATGAACCATTTTAGGGGCGAAGCTCCTTAAAGCGGCACCCGTTCGTCCCTCGTAGTCGTAGTGCGTAACCAGTCGTAACGCTAGTACCAGATCTTGACCTCCAAGGTGGTGCCGGTGGGAGATTTTTCCTGTGCGTTGTTGAACAATAAAAAATTCGCAGCGTGCACGTTAACTAAAAGCCGAATTCTTCTGTCTCTCATTCCCCATTAGCAGCCATTGGCATGTTCCAGTAGGAAACGTTAGTAGAAGTAGAAGTGTAAGTGTTAGCTAAAAGCCGACTTCTTCTGTGTCTCATTCCCATTAGCAGCCATTGTTTACCTCCAAGGTAGTGCCTGGTGAGATTTCTCCTGTGCGTGATTAAACAATAAAAATTTTGTTCAAAACGCCGTTGATTGATGAAATAAACCAACGAAAGACGCCAGATGTTTTCTAAAAGCAAAACGAAAGAACACCAGATGTTTCTAAAGCAAAACGAAAAGACGCCAGCTGCTTAACGAAAGACGCCAGATGTTTTCCAATGTAATGGTTTTCTAAACATTGAAAATTCACAGCGTACATGTAAAATTAAAGTGAGCTGCAAGTCGTCATAACTCATCGAACCTTTAGTATAAACGCGCCCGATCTCACGTCGGTGATGATGTACTGGGCAGAATTCACGGAAGATTCACGGTTTACCGATGAACCTCCGCAGCTTCGCCACTCATCATCATTCACTCCGTGGATATGCTGTGATTTTTTTTCTTGAGTACGGTGTTCGTACAAGAAGCGATGGGCATCGTTACGACGCCGCTTTCAGCAAACGCACCCCGGCAGCCACCGAAAGCCGCCGGGCGCACTCTCCGGCACTTCGCAGACACAGACTTGTCAATTAGTACGCCTTGTTGAACTAACATGATGGCATACTTTCTTGCACGTTCAATTTGGTGTTTGGCGATCGGTTATATATGTAGTTGCACCTATCGATTCAGATGCAAATCAGTACACTGACACGGGCGTTGTGCGGGTGTATCGTCGATAGCGCGAGAAAATACACGTTATTCAATGTCATTCGTGGTCGTCAGCTGTTTTGTGTGTTATGAAGACGCGAATTTTATTTGGAAAGGAAGATCGCGTCTATCTTGAGTATGCGACCCGTAAAGATAAAGTCGAGTGGTGAGCTCTGTCTTGACTAGTCTTTTTTACGGCAGGAGTGTTGCGTTGGGTAGTGGCGTAGTGCAATAAAGAAAAAAAGTAGTGGCGTAGTGGTAGAGACCTCGGTTGAGAATCTGATGGTGGCACGTTCGATTCCTCCTGCCGGACGTTTTTTTTTTTTAAATGCGAATGCATTTCTTAGTCGGGCTATGTAAGGCATCGGGCGTTGTCCGCGCGCCTCTCCGCTCTCACTCCCTCTCCCATAGCAACAGCTGAGGGCGCGCGCGCTTATCCTCGCCCCGAGCAACCGGAGCAGGTGGTGCGGGCGGAGTAGCGGAAAGTGAGTGGAGAGGAGGAGCGCGCTCTGGCATGTGAGGGCGCTCGCATCGCGGGAGCTCGGCGGAGCTCCCGCGTGTGTGGAGAGAGTGTAGGAGCGGGTAAGTGCAGTGCCTCGCCACTTCTTCTCTCGCCGTTCGCTCTCTCTCCTCCCTGCGCCACTGCCTCAGTGCAGTGCGTTTGAAACGCGTTTGTAGCGTTTGTGCTGCCTTGGCACAGCCTGAAAACAGCGCGTTCTAAACGTGTTTGTGCTGCATTGAAGGTGGTGGCAACATCCCTGAGGTGATTACGAACGCACATAGGAAGCGTTCGTTGAAAGAGGCGCCCAAAAGGGAGACACTTGAGCGCGTCGATGTATCCAGCTTTACGCCATTAAAATTACTACGCCGTGTACTCTCGGCGCAAGAAATGCATTCGCATTTCCTCACGATTCCCTTCGGGGAGGTGGGGGCATTTTTTCTCACGGCTCTTTTTTTTTATTGCAATAATGCTTTAATGTCTACCTTATTCCAGTGGCAATTAGTTTGTGTCGTAAATTAAGTTGGCGATGCATTAGAAGTTGCCGATGTTTGAGGCTTCGAAGCATGCCTCTGTTGGCGTTTCAGAAACCAAAGGTTTACGATCACAAACACTTTCTTTTGTTATTACTGAAAGCTATCCTATTAACTTGCTCATTAAAGTGACAACTGTGGCGTCTACGCTCGGAGGATTATGGTTAAGAGACAGTTATATATCGCTGTGAGGTGTCGGCCAGAAGCTCGCGCTAGTTTGTACTCCGCCTGCTTAGGAGGCAGTTCCCGACCCTGTTCACACTACGTCGGCGCGGGAGTTCCGTGGATTGGGAGCTCTATCTGAGTAGCAGAGAGTTCGCGGTCTCTTTTACTCTGCCTTCAAGGAAAGAGTAAGTTCCGCGGCTAACTCTCCACTACTCCTCCACGGCGTTAAAGAACTCTGGCGAGAGTAATACAGTCGCTCTACTCTTGCAGTACTCCATCTACATCTGTGAGTGTATAGTATAGTACAGTACAGTGCAGTATAGTATAGTATAGCACAGTATAGCAAGTGATGGGATATAGAGAGATGAGAGGGTAGAAGCCTATAGGCCTTTACCCTCTCATCTATTTCCCATCACTTGGTATACTATACTATACTATACTATACTATACTATACTATACTATACTATACTATACTATACATGGTTATGCTTCCTCTCGCCAAGAAATTTTTTTCGCCAAGAATTTCTCTCTTTCTCTCTCTCTCTCTCTGTGCTCGTTCTCACGCCCATCAGAGTTATTGCATCCCACGCCGTAGAAATGGGCGCACGTGTTCTGGGAGCAACGCAGAAGACGACACTGAAGAACAGAGCGCGCGCCGGTTCATGATGATGATAATTTTTTATCTACGACAAACGGCCAACCTCGATCATAACAGCTCTGTTGTAAATTAGCAAATTCAAATAGGTGTGTCTCACTGCAAAATACAGAGATTGACGTTTCGCCGACGCAATCCATGCTTCTTTTTCTAATACGGAAAGCTTCCAGCCGTTCACGAGCGGTAGTACCTTTACGTCTGTTCAAAATACTAAGCTCACGAAACCGTGGCCCACACTTGCAGGATATAGAAATGTGTGTGCAGATGCGCATTGTCTCTAATAATCCATAACGTATGGAATTGCACGGCGCGGAATACAGGACGGTACACTTGAAGAAGCGCACACGGACAGCGCTGTCTCTCAACTGAGGTTTATTGCATGCGACACATGCGCAAAGAAAATAATTATGAGCAAAAGAAAGGAAAAAGAAGAAAAACCTCAATCTGTTTACCGTCTGTGCGTGACTTCCAGGAATTGAACTTCCGTCGTATGCAATAAACCTCAGTTGACAGTCAGCGCTGTCCGTGTGGGCTTCTTCAAGTGTTTCGTCCTGTATTCCGCGCTGTGCAATTCCATACGTTATGAATCAAGACCAACTATAGCCAGACATTCCGTTTTGTTGTCTCTATTAATGACTGAGAATTCGTGATCCCGTGCTCGATCGTTAACGCACCTCTCGCTTTGACCTGTTTAAGCTTTCCCACACAACAGTGGTGTCACGTAAACGATGCCAGAATAGGCCCTGGTGTGGATATTCTGGCAACCAAGCCTTTTTCTTTGTTTTTCCTCAAAGAATGCGCGGGTGTAGGCGTGGTAGTTTTGAGCGGCGCCCAAAGAAATCCACTAATAAAACGTACTTACCAGCCACCATCTTGACGCTTCGGGAAACCCCATGCACGTAGGGGACTACTTTGGTCCTTATCTCTTTTCGGGCAGAGGTGAAGCTTTTCGTCTGGAGCCCTTAACCTCTTCGAAAGAGTTTCCAAGATATGTTTTAAAACTGAGCATTTATAGCATGCTGCAACGCGCTTAGCCAATCGTTTATCAAACTTTTTCCTGTTTTTCAGGGGTGACACAATAAACCAGTTGTGAGTAGCGCTTTTGGTGCCTGCCCTTTCCACTGTGCGCGTTCCTTCGCGACTTCTGTACAGCATGGAGTGGATGGATGAAGGTGTGGGTTATGGCGGATTAAGTTTTCACCTTAGGTCATTTTTTTAAACGTGGAAGTTGGGGTGTGTTGGTAATCCATTACAAAACTAATGCAGCGCGAAATAAACAGGGATTCTTACTCCTGTTTCTTTCTTGTCCCCTTTTACTTCGCGCTGAATTTGTTTCGTAGTCATCTCAGGGGTAGTTAAAGAATACGAGAGATTTCCAGTGACGGGAAGTGATTTCTGACTGAAAATATGGGCCTGTTTTAAAGGCAGCGCAGTCTAACAGAGAGTCTCACTGAATCACGTGAATTCAGCTGTCGTACTTACTTTCATACTGCCAAAGCTCGTTGGCACTTCTTAATGTTGGCAAAAGTATGGTTAATGTCGATTAGTGTTGGCTGATGCTTGCTCAGATATAACGAATGTTGCCTAAGAGAACTGAAAGATTGCTAACGTTGCCTAATGTTATAATTGGCAACCATCCTTGTTATATGCATGCCCTTCCTCCTAAAATCCCCGTTGGGATTGACAGTGTGTCTGAAATAAATAAATAAATAAATAAATAAATAAATAAATAAATAAATAAATAAATAAATAAATAGGCAACGTTATGCCCGTTTAGCAGTCACGCGTCTTTGCAAGTTTGCGGAATTTTTTTCGTATATAGTATACTAATATTAATATTAGTCCATGCCTATAAGGTCTAGAACTTATGAACAATACCAGTATGCATGTTGTCTGTTTGATGTCTGGAAAAAGTTAAATGATATTTCTGTGTTAAGTGTATAGCGATGCTCCTATTCAAATTTTGCGTAAACTTTAACCTGGTTGTCCATCGGGCGCATCTCCTTGTTTAGGTCCAGTTGTTTTGTTTGTATTGCATAAAGTTTATAGTGCGGTTGACTCGTGCTGTGCGTCCGCACGCTTACTGACAAATGAATAATTGAAGCTCGTTAGCTATGTTTTCGGCATAGCCGGCTTTAGTGAAGCCTACAGTCTCGTATGTGAGCAATTATTGAACAAGCTGTGAGGAAATTGGACTCAGAACGACATGGCGCTTCATTCCGCTCCGCAGTTGCTGAAAGATCAAACCTTCCAACCCGCGTCTCTTCGCCCAGGACGACACCCCCCCCCCAAAAAAAAAAAAAGAAAGTAAAAAAGAAAATGCTCCTGGATTCTCTTGCGTTGCTGAGGCAACGATATAAATAAATAAATAAATAATAAATGTATGTATATATATTATATATATATATATATATCTATATATATATATATATATATATATATAGCTATATATAATATATTGTATATATATATATATTAA